>NC_069504.1:43621695-43831695 GCF_027579735.1 Bombina bombina | reverse complement strand
GGAACAGCTCCCACCAACCCATAAATAGGTTGGCATATGAGGGCGCAAACTTGGCCCCCATGGCTGTTCCACGCCTCTGCAGAAAGAAAACCCCCTCAAACATAAAGTAATTGTGGCTTAGTAGGAATTCAGTCACTCTCAGAATAAAGCCCCTATAAACCTCGCTTAAATCTGTTTCAGTATCCAGGAAAAAATTATATATATATATATATATATACACATATACAGTGTATGTATATATACACATATACAGTGTATGTATGTATATATATATATATATATATATATATATATATATATACAGTATATGTGTGCATGTATATGTGTGTGTATATAGATATATATATATATGTATATAGTGTGTGTGTATGCATGTGTGTATATCTTTGTGTATGTATATATATATATATGTATATAGTGTGTGTGTGTGTGTGTATATGTTTGTGTGTATGTATATAAAATTAATATGCATGGCTAGAAATTTGTACTAATCACAAACTAATAAGAAACAGCATTGGAAGAGTGATTTTTTTTTTTACTTTTTCCCCTATATAAAGGTACAGTAAACACCTTTATATAATAATTATGCTATTAGATAATGTGTGTTTATAATATGCGAACTATACCTATCCTTTTAAACGCATTACAATTTATGTACTTAGCGAGCATTCCCCCAGGCCCCTGGATTTGAGAACAAGTTGATTAATATTGTTTATAAGCACTGTTTTATTGCCAATCACCTTATTACCAATTAATAATTAATGAATACTTATATAGATTCCTCTTTCTGATGTCCCTAATACCAAATGGCTGCTGTAAAATCTAATTGATTTGAATAATAATTGTCTCGTAAGTTTGAAGCTAATGATCTCGCTGTCTGCCCATTTAACGATTTACAGTTCTAGCTAGACATTCACGTTTGAACTGACTTCTGGTGTCTGCCTTTGGCCGGCACTGATAAATAACACACACTATGGGCGCTGGCATTCATCAGACTATTTAAAGTGCATTTCCTAGTTTTCTTTATTAGCCTGTTGACAAATTAGTCCAATATTTAAAACATATACTGTACATGACCAGTTGTTGGTTATGCCAACAGATGTCAGCATAGAATTGTTGCTATATATTACCGAACAATGGCTGCAAATAGATTTAGAAAGAAAATGAGGTGTGTGTTTTGCGAAGTGACCGATGTGATGATGTGTGATGTTCAGAGAAATCATTGTGTGTTAATAATCCTATCAAGGGTCCATGATCACATTTTACTCTCGACTCTTGTGTTATTTTATTTGTGGATTTGAATCAAATATTTAAAAAAAAAAAAAAAAGACTGTCATTACTAGATCTGAATTTAATGTTCCTTCAGTTATAAGATCTAAGATCAAAGTAAAAATAATTTTCCTTCTAATGAAAGAAATTAACAAATGTGTATTTTACTTTAAGGCACATTAAACAGTAAAGGCTAGATTACAAGTGCAGTGCTAATTTATTGTACACCCGTTTACATGCGCACCATAAATAACCAGTGGCTGTTTTTTGCTACCGTGAGCTTGCGGTAGCAATTAGCGCTCAGAAAATTAACCAGAGATGAAATCTCTGGTTAAAGGGATACTAAAGCCAATTTTTTTTCTTTCATGATTCAGATAGAGCAGCAATCTTAATCAACTTTCTAATGTACTCCTACTATCTATTTTCCGTCGTTCTCTTGACATCTTTATTTGAAAAAGCAGGAATCTAAGCTAATGAGCCAGCTATTTTTTTGTTCAGAACCCTGGATAGCGCTTGCTGATTGGTGGCTACATTTAGCCGCCAATTAGAAAGCGCAACTCACTTGCCAAACCAAAAATGGGCCGGCTCATTAACTTAGATTCCTGCTTTTTCAAATAAAGATAGCAAGAAAATGAAGGTAAATGTGGAATAGGAATACATTAGAAAGTTGCTTAAAATAACTTCTCTATCTGAATCATGAAATAAATAAATTGGGTTTAGTATATCTTTAATTTTCCAAAAGTGCCCTAATTGGCCCTAAATTTAAGTTTTTTAGTTTCCATCTGAAGGGGAGGTGAGTCCACGGCTTCATTCATTACTATTGGGAATTAAGAACCTGGCCACCAGGAGGAGGCAAAGACACCACAGCCAAAGGCTTAAATACCTCCCCCACTTCCCTCATCCCCCAGTCATTCTTTGCCTTTCGTCACAGAAGGATGGCAGAGAAGTGCCGGAGTTTCAAAAACGGAGTATTCTCTAATGGAGGGTAGTACTCTTCGCAATGGCACTGGAGTTTTAAGTAGTCCTGTCAGCCTCTCAGTGAAAGCCTGGGCGAAAGTTAGAGTCTGGAGATGCAGGGAGAGTCTTTCTGTGAAACCATCCCGACTCATATTAACAGCTCCACAAGCAATCAGCGTTGACGAGTTTCGCTGCCTGCTTTCTACACTCAAGTCAATGTCAGGAGCGAGGCTACTAACCTGTCACACTTGAAGGGCCTTGTTCCTGTTCCATGGCGTAGATTCTGGTAAGATCGTTTCATTTTTTAATAATGTGATAACATAGAAGACAGTGTCACAGTGTGGCACCTTTTTATCTTTACAGAATCAAGGGTTAATATTCCTGGAAAGGGGATTGTTGAACAGGGGGTGTTATACATGATATTTTTTATTGTGTGATTGCTGCGCTATCTGCGAAATGAGGCTCTGGCAATGCGTGGAACTTTTAGGTTACTTGCAGGAATCTTGCACGGCCATTTTTTGGCACGGTTTTCCCTAGTGCAGGGGCGGTCCTGCCGGGCACGCCATGTGACTGGGTGTGCCTATCTCTCCTTCTTTGTTGACCGGTGGCGCAAGAGACGTAGGGGTTTCTAGAGTCCGGTTCCTAGGAGGTGGTGAGTGCCCCGGCCATTGACGGTATAAAGGTGACTTTTTGTAAATTAATTTGGTCCATCATCAGCGTGGGCTATGGAGGACTCTGACGCGTTAGAGGGCTCTCCCTCTTTAACAAAGTCTAATTTCTGTATTTATTGTGAGGAGGTTCTGGATCAGCATGCTCAACTATGTTCCACATGCCTTGATAAAGTTACAACATCTAAATGTAAATGGATGTCTAGTACTACTGAGCCGTCCACCTCTGAGGGTTCTTCGCCCCCTGAGGTGCGTTCCCTGCATTCATCTCCGATTGCACATGCAGCTCCCCGGGGTCCAACCGTTACTCCTTCAGGAGAGGTTTGTTGGCCGTCAGACTTTGCGGACCAACTGGAATCGGCGGTTTTGAAAGTGATCCATTGGTTACCACGTTCTGCTAAGCGCAAGCGTAGGGTGTATCATGGCGGCCCGGCTCAGGGTTTGTCTTCGCCAATGGAAGATCCAGAGGCTATATACGATAATGAGGCCCACTCCGACTCTTCAGAGGAGGCCCCTTCTGGGTCGGAGTCTGTGTTATCTAAACCTGCGGCTGCGGAGGAGCCTGGTTATAGGTTTAGGATGGAAAATGTGCTTTTTCTGCTGCGGCAGGTGCTTGCTACTCTGGAGGTTCCAGAACCTAAGATCCTGGAGGAACCTGCGATTCCTAAGCTTGACAAGGTATACGAGGACAGGGTAGTGCCTCAGACTTTCCCGATTCCCGTTAAGATGGCAAATATTATTAAGAATGAATGGGAGTGATTAGGTTCATCCTTTTTTCCTTCTGCTTCTTTTTTAAAAAAAAAACTGTTCCCCGTTCCGGACTCAGCTTGAGTTGTGGGGGACCATCCCTAAGGTGGATGGGGCTATCTCTATGCTTGCGAAGCGGACGGCTATGCCCCTCAAGGATAGTTTGTCGTTTACGGAGCCCATGGATAAAAAGCTGGAAAACATGTTGAGAAAGATGTTTCAGCACACAGGGTTTGTTTTTCAGCCAGCAGCGGCCGTTGCGGAGGTCGCTGGAGCTGCGACATATTGGTGTGAATCCCTGTGTGAGATGGTTGAGGGGGATGACTCCATCGACGAGATACAGGAGAAGATTAAGGCGCTGAGGGTCGCCAATTCTTTTATCTGTGATGCCAATATGCAAATTATTCGCCTGAATGCTAAAGTGTCAGGTTTTTCTGTTTTAGCGCACAGTGCTCTGTGGCTAAAATCTCGGTCTGTGGACATTACCTCTAAGACAAGGCTGTTGTCCCTGCCTTTTCAAGGGAAGATCCTGTTCGGTCCAGGATTGAATTCGATCATATCCACGGTTACAGGAGGCAAGGGAGCTTTCCTACTGCAGGATATAAAGGCTAAGCCTATGGGATCTATTTTTTGTCCCTTTCGAGCGGACAAGGCCCAGCACAAGCAACCCACCGCGAAAGGGGACCAGTCCAAGGGATCTTGGAAACCGGCTCAATCTTGGAGCAAGTCTAAGCAGAGCAAGAAACCCGCCGAGACAAAATCGGCATTAAGGGGCGGCCCCCAATGGGTCTCTGGATCACGTAGGGGGCAGATTATCTCTATTCTCAGATGCATGGTTGCAGGATGTGCAGGACCCTTGGGTTCTAGAGGTTGTCTCCCAAGGTTACAGGATAGGGTTCAGATGCCATCCGCCTGAGGGCAGATTCCTCCTGTCAAACCTGTCTTCAAGCCCAGAGAAGAGAGAGGCCTTTCTAGAGTGTGTGAGAGATCTCGCCTCTCTCAGGGTTATTGTACCAGTACCCCTAGCAGAGAGTGGTCTAGGGTACTATTCCAACCTTTTTGTGGTTCCAAAGGAGGGCACGTTCCCCCGATTTTGAACCTAAAGTGCTTTAACAAGTTTCTGAGTGTTCCATCGTTCAAAATGGAAACAATCAGATCTATTCTGCCCCTAGTTCAAGAGGGACAGTTCATGACAACGGTAGACTTGAAGGACGCTTACCTTCATGTGCCAATTCACAGGGACCACTTCAGGTTCTTAAGATTTGCATTTCTGGACAAACATTTCCAGTTTGTGGCCCTTCCTTTTAGTCTGGGAACGGCCCCGAGAGTATTCACGAAGGTTCTGGGGGCGCTGCTTGCAGTGGCCAGATCCAGGGGCATTGCAGTGGCGCCTTACCTAGACGACATCCTAGTTTAGGCGCCGTCGTTCAGCCTTGCAGAGGATCATTCGAGGACCCTTCTTCTTCTGCTCCATTCTCACGGTTGAAAGATCAACTCAGGAAAGAGTTCCCTGGTTCCCAGCAACAGGGTGGAGTTCCTGGGCACGATAATAGACTCTATGTCCATAAAGATATTCCTACAGATCAGCAACACAAGAAGCTTGCATCCACCTGTCTTGCCCTTCGGTCCTCCTCAAGCCCATCGGTGGCTCATTGTATGGAGGTGATAGGTCTCATGGTTTCAAGCATAGATGTCATCCCATTGGCCAGGTTCCATCTCAGACCTCTTCAATTGTGCATGTTGAGACAGTGAAACGGTGATTACTCAGATCTGTCACAGCTAATATCCATGGATGCTTGGACTCGGAACTCCCTCTTTTGGTGGATTCGTCCAGAGAAACTGTCCATGGGGACATCCTTCTTGAGACCATCCTGGGAGATTGTGACCATGGACGCCAGTCTGACAGGATGGGGAGCTGTTTGGGGTTCCAGGATGGCACAAGGAAAGTGGTCCAGGAAGGAGTCTCTCCTTCCAATCAACATCCTGGAACTACAAGCAATTTACAATGCTCTGAAAGCATGGCCTTTTCTGGGGTTGGTCAGTTTCATCAGATTCCAGACTGACGACATTAACTCGGTGGCTTACATCAACGATCAGGGGGGTACGAGGAGCTTCTTCGCTATGAGGGAGGTGTCTCGGATTCTGGAGTGGGCGGAATCCCACAACTTCTCGCTTTCATCGATTCACATTCTGGGTGTGGACAACTGGGAAGCGGACTTCCTCAGCACACAATACTTCCATCCAGGGGAATGGTCACTTCACCCTGAGGTGTTTGCGGAGATTTGTTTCAGATGGGGAACGCCGGAGATAGATCTCATGGCGTCCAGACTCAGTTACAAGCTACCTTGATACGTGTCGAGGTCCAGGGATCCCCAAGCAGAGCTGATAGATGCCTTAGTGGTTCCTTGGGGATTCAACCTAGCTTACATGTTTCCACTGTTGCCACTTCTACCTCGTGTAGTGGCACGCATCAAACAGGAGCAGGCCTCGGGCCATTCTGATTGTTCCTTCGTGGCCGCGGAGGATATGGTTTGGGGATCTGGTGGAGATGTCATCCTCTCTGCTGTGGAGGTTACCCTGTCACAGGAATCTGCTGGAACAGGGCCCCTTTCAACATCGAAATCTAGATTCTCTGAGGCTGACTGCGTGGAGATTGAACGCCTAGTCTTAGCCAAGTGAGGCTTTTCTGAAAGTGTGATTGATACTCTAATTCAGGCAAGGAAGCCAGTCACTTGATGCATCTGCCATAAGGTGTGGAGGACTTGTCCTGGTGTGAGAAGCATGGATATCCTTGGCACAAGGTGAAGGGTTGGCCGCTAGTTCCTTAAAGGGACATATTTCGGCATTATCAGTTTTGTTGCATAGGAGACTCGCTGAGCTCCCTGACATCCAATCTTTTGTTCAGGCTCTGTCAAGAATCAGCCCTGTCATTAGACAGTCGGCTCCGCCCTGGAGCTTAAACTTAGTCCTTAAGGTTTTGCAAAGGGTTTTCGTTTGAATCTTTGCATTCTATAGACATTAAGATTGTGTCCTGGAAGGTTCTCTTCCTGTTGGCTACTGTATCGGCATGTAGGGTATCTGAACTAGCTGCCTTGCAATGTGATCCTCCTTATCTG
This sequence comes from Bombina bombina, assembly GCF_027579735.1. Taxonomy (NCBI): domain Eukaryota; kingdom Metazoa; phylum Chordata; class Amphibia; order Anura; family Bombinatoridae; genus Bombina; species Bombina bombina. The sequence continues at coordinate 43,824,938 of NC_069504.1, read as the reverse complement.
GTGTTTCATGCGGATAAGGCTATACTTCGCACTGGGTTGGGGTGTCTCCCTAAGGTGGTGTCTAACCGTAACATCAATCAGGAAATAGTTGTTCCTTCTTTGTGTCCTGACACTTCTTCTTCAAAGGAGAGGCTACTTCATACCCTGGATGTGGTTCATGCCTTGAAGATTTATCTTCAGGCTACAAAGGATTTCAGACAGTCTACATCTCTTTTTGTGCTGTATTCTGTGCTGTATTCTGGGAAGCGCAATGGGCAAAGGGCCTCTGCTACTTCTTTGTCTTTTTGGTTGAGGAGCTTAATTCGCTTGGCTTACAAGACAGCGGTACATAAGCCTCCTCAGAGGATCACGGCTCATTCAACTAGAGCTGTGGCTTCGTCTTGGGCCTTCAAGAATGAGACCTCTATGGAGCAGATTTTTAAGGTGGCTACCTGGTTTTTCTTACACACTTTTACAAAGTTCTACAAGTTTGATGTATTTGCTTCTGCTGAAGCTGTTTTTGGGAGAAAGGTTTTGCAGGCTGTGTGCCCTCAGTTTAGGGTCCGCCTTTTACCCTCCCGGTTTCATTCTGTGTCCTCTAGAGCTTGGGTATATGTTCCCAATAATTAATGAAGCCGTGGACTCTCCTCCCCTTTAGATGGAAAACATAAATTATGCTTACCTGATAATTTAATTTCCATCAAGGGGAGGAGAGTCCACGGCTCCCGCCCGTGTCTCCGATGGGCGGAGCTAAATTTAATCATCTTCTGGCACCATTTATACCCTGATATTTCTCCTACTGTTCCTGGTTCCCTTGGCAGAATGACTGGGGGATGAGGGAAGTGGGGGAGGTATTTAAGCCTTTGGCTGGGATATCTTTGCCTCCTCCTGGTGGCCAGGTTCTTAATTCCCAATAGTAATGAATGAAGCCGTGGACTCTCCGCCCCTCGATGGAAATTAAATTATCAGGTAAGCATAATTTATGTTTTTTTATTTAAAAAAAGTAACTTTTTTTTTTTTATAAAATACAACTAACTGCATGAAGCATTTTTTAGGGGTTAAAATTGGTTGGTGCGGGGTGTTAGAAAAATCAAAAACAGCACTGAAAAGTGCCTTTACATTATGATCTATGGGGAACTGTGTGTTCCCTGTAAATATGTATATGTACTGTATATGCTTTTATATATATATATATATGTGTGTGTATACAATAAAGCATATACATATATATTTAACATTTTGCTGCACAACTTACCCCCTTCGCACATTTGCATGCACTTGTATAAAGTGGAGCGTAAATATTGCTTTTGCAAAAACAATATTTTGCCCAATACTTGTATTCTAGCTTTAAGTGAGTACCAGATATAATGATGTGTCTATAGTTTTGATAAGCGTGGCAATAATATGCAGATGTCATTTAAAACAAAAAGGTTCTTTAATAGTGAAGACCAATTTAAAGTAATGGACCCCAAGACGTTAAAATTTAGGACAAACAAAGCACACAAACAATGGTTATGGAGAATATAGCAACGTTAACATAGTTATTTAACAAGTTTTAATATCATTTTAACCGTATTCCACACAGTCATTCTTTGTACCATTCATATATGGTTAATTATCCTTAGCAGTACAGAATAGATAAGGAGTTACCTAGGTTTCAACATGGCAGCAATCAATTACTTTTTAGTAAATTGGAAACCCCACAGGAAAAGGGGACAGAATATATACAGTATATTGCAGTTACAATCTCACATTGTTTATTGTCCTTTTAACTGTATTGTATGATTTCTCCCAGCTGTTTGCTTGTTATAGCTACTGATATTTGTTTGTTTGCTACAACATTGTCTACAAATAGACGTAATAATATGATCTTCTTGGCAGGATTAATGTAGTGTGCTTAGTTTGTTAAGGCATAATGGTAAAGGGGCATTTTGTTGCAGTAACAGGTTCTACCTATTTAGGAGTGTGCAGCATTTGTTTTACTATTTGCAGTTCTTATAGGTTCCAGCATAGGAATTAAACTCTTAAATAATCTTTTGCTTAGCAGCCCATTGCATTGCAGCTTGCAAGCAGGACTTTACGTGTTTGTTTAAAGATACTAAATTCAAAAGTAAACTTTCATTATTCAGATAGAACATGTAATTTAAGAGACTTCATTTTTCTTCCATTATCAGATTGTGTGCAGTCTTTTTATATTTACACTTTCTGAGGCACCAGCTACTACTGAGCATGTGCCAGAGCACACTGTGCATATGTATATGAGTCTGTGGTTGGCTGATGGCTGTCACATGATACAGAGTTGGCAAATTAAAGTAAATTTTTATAAAAAATCTGAATAAAATCTACTGCTAAGTGCCATTGTATTGTCTTTTTATTATGTGCACATTTATTATGAAGTTCTATTTTATTTAATGGACCTTTAACTCTATGTATAGAGGTTAAACAAATAATACTATAGGGTCTGTAATGCAAGGGTGGTGCCTGTCTTTGAGCAGTGATTTAACCCTTAATTTACCTTTTGTTTTGGGACATTGCAGTGGAATAATTACATGTTCCAAATCGTTAGAGCACTTAAAGAGACATGAAACCCATTTTTTGTTTCTTTAATGACACAAAAGGAATATGCAATTTTAAAACAGCTTTACATATTACTTATATTTAGATACAGAAAGAGAATCAATCTTCCAGGAATGAGCAACATCTCAGTGGCTTGTTCTAAAGTCCGTTTACCACCTGGGGGTAGCTTCTTTTAGGCCAATTGTGCTTTTCACAGAGAAGAACTTTCCTGCTTAACAAGGTAAGTCCAGCCCCAAAATACCATACTCAAAATGCTATGACTGCACCTCACTGACGAGGCCTAAGGAGGATGAAAAGATCATCTGGGGTGGTTATTTCCCTTGTCCGAAGGTGACTTGGTATTTCACAACTGGATTGACCTTGTTAGGCATGATCAGACTGATATACTCTGTGAGTACAATTCGGCTAAAAGAACCTACTCCCATGACATAGAGCAAGCCACTGAGCTGTTGTTCGTTCTGGGCAGATTGCTTCTCTTTTTGTATGTGTGCAATGTTTTTAGAGGGATACGGCTACACCTCACTGATGAGGCCCAAAGGAGGCCGAAACGATCATCTGGGGTTGCCATTTAATTGCCTGGTATTTCATGGCTTGACTGACCTTGTCAGGCGGGATCAGACTGATATACTTCAGGAAAGTGAAAAGCTCAATTGGGCTAAAAGAAGCTACTCCCAGGTGATAACTGGGCCATAGAACAAGACACTGAGCTGTTGTTTGTTTGTGGCAGACTACTTCGCTTTCTCTGTGAATTCGGCCAGGCCTCCACCCAAGAGGAAAACAAGTCTACACACACCAAAACATACTCATACACAATACATTTGTGCAGCTGAATATAGTCTATTTGCAGGTTTTACAAGATGTTTCATCTCCACCTTTGTCAATTTACCTGGATTGTATTTAGCACAAATCATGCATTTCTTGCACCATTCAGTTGCAAATTGTGAGAAACCTGGTGCAAACCAAAATTTATTAACACTTGCAATCATTCCCCCTTTGGAAACATGGGAAGTGAGATGAGATAAACTGGCTAAAACAGGATATAGCACTGTAGGTGCACATAATCTACAATCCCCATGTTTCCAAATCTCATTTTCCAGTTTACAACCAGCATTTTTCCACTTTCAAATTCTCCACAGTTTCAGAGGACTGTTGGAGTATTATGAGAGCTGCCTTCTTGGCTGCTTCATCTACCCTATTATTACCCATAGTGATAGGATCTATTGCTCGCTGATGTGCCTTTAATTTCATAACAGCTATATCTCTTTTGAGAACGCTGTGGTCTGCTCCAGTGTCCACCAAACACTCCACAAAATGGTATGGCATGTCAGAGAGGATCAGGCGAACAAAGGCATCACCCCTTCTGCTCTCAGGCATGATTGGTAGCACTGGAAGCCCAGTCCATCAATTGTTCTCCCACAGTTATAACATTTAGCTTTTCTGGGTTCCCCCCTTATTAGTCCCTCTAAACTGTTTCTATTGGGGTGTCCCAGGAGCACTCACTGGCATTACCCTTAGTGCTTTATTTTTCTATACTTCTTCTATGTTTCTTTGTATTGAGCTCGCTAAGCTCATTAGTGCTGGGACTGATTTATCTCACCAATCAGAATGGGCGGAAACCAATTGAGAAACCAATTTATTATGGATTTCTTTATTCAGTCCGGACACCAATGTGGCAGTGAGCATTTTTCCCATACCTTGGTCTTCAAGGTTACCTCCCCTTGGGACATATACATCTTACCATGAGGTGGTATTGGGCACATAAGATACTACAGTCAATACTGGGGGCACAAATAATTTTCCCCAGTAATACTAAAACCCAACAATTTCCTTTTATTACTTAGAGCATGCAGTTGTAAACAATTTTCAATGTCATGTCTATTAGCAAATTATCATTATTCACTTGATATTCTTTATTAAAGGATCAGCAAGGCACCACTGGGAGTCAGCTGAACACATCAGGTAAACCAAAGAAAAGGGTCATCTATGTGCAACCTACAATCAACAGCTAGCTCCCAGTAATGCATTCCTCCTCCCAAACCTACCTAGAAAAACATTTGGGTTTCACATACATATATATATATATATATATATATATATATATATATATATTTACAGTATATATATACACAGTATACACATACATACATACATCTATACATATATACACACACATATACAGCGCATACATACACATAGATATACATACACATACATATATACATATACAGCACACATATACACACTGTGACATAAATATTCACACTCACACGCATGTATTTCCTATCAAATACACTTACAAAGATACTCACTGACAAACTGGCACACAGATTCTACACACTCTACGAAAAATGCACACAAACCCCAAGACTAGTGCACATAGTCCACAAGGCCTTGGCATGCAGTCACAAATGGCAATAGACAGCCAAGTGCCATTGCCCACATACAATCAGACCCACAACCAATTATCTAACCTTATAAATGCAAGGGCTACCATTAGTGACCAAATAACTTTCAGGGGGGTAAGTACTAGTGGTCTTATCGGTTATACTTGAGGGTAGTAAAAGTGAAATTACCAATAAAGTAACTAGCAAATCAGACCTCTTAAAGGTTCACTACTAGAATCTTGTGTATATTGTAATTTATATTAATTCTACTGCAGAGATATCACTAGGACCATAATGTACAAAGGGACAATGTATGGCTATTGCAGTGTTGGCCTTTTAAAACTCCAGTTAACCCATATAAATACCAAGCAGGAATGTAAAACCCCTAAATGCCCTCAAGCATAGCATACACTCTTATGTCTTTTAATGGAAGACTTGCATATGTGTGTGTGCAAAACATACATAATCTTACATTTAATTCAGTTGAACAAAAGTTCCTAGCAATCACAAAAAGGGTTTAAAAAAACAACAAAAAAATTGTCCTGCTCTGTGCTGGAGGAAGGGGTATTGGAAGCCCCCCACCCAGTACAGCAGCTGCAGCACACAAAGAGACTGGATTCTAAACATACTTTTTCTTCTACAGTAAAAAATACATTGGGCTGTTTCTGATAGGATTCTACAGTTATTTTTATAGAGATTTTGCTAGTGGATTAATTCAAAGGTTCCCCCTTTGGAAACCCAACATCCATTCCCTTAGTCAGCTTGCACCATTCAGGCAGATGCCAGCTGACCCACATACTATATTCTTTATACATTTCCTCCTGTGGGCTATTGAGGAAATTTTGGACGTCCATTGCTTAAGGATGACCTCATGTCACCCTTGCTAAAAATCGTTTCTCATAGTCCAACTATGATGGAGGGGACTCTTACCCTTCTTCAGTCTCAGTCATTCACTTCAGTGGCTATTTGCATGGAAGTTTTAGGTCTCATGACTGCAGCATCGGACGCGATCCCCTTTGCTCATTTTCACATGAGACCTCTACAGCTTTGCATGCTGAATCAATGGTGCAGGGATTATACAAGATATCACAATTAATATCCTTGAATCCCAATGTACGACAATCTCTGACATGGTGGATAGATCTCCATCGTTTGGTTCAAGGGGCTTCTTTTGTTCGGCCAACCTGGACTGTGATCTCAACAGATGCGAGTCTTTCAGGTTGGGGAGCTGTTTGGGGATCTCTGACAGCCCAAGGGGTTTGGAAATCTCAAGAGGCGAGATTACCAATAAATATTTTAGAACTCCGTGCAATTCTCAGGGCTCTTCAGTTTTGGTCTCTGCTAAAGAGACAACCGTTCATTTGTTTTCAGACAGACAATATCACAACTGTGGCTTATGTCAATCATCAGGGTGGGACTCACAGTCCCCAAGCTATGAAAGAAGTATCTTGGATACTTGCTTGGGCAGAATCCAGCTCCTGTCTAATCTGTGCGGTGCATATCCCAGGTGTAGACAATTGGGAGGCGGATTATCTCAGCCGCCAGACTTTACATCCAGGGGAGTGGTCTCTCCATCCAGATGTGTTTTCTCAGATTGTTCAGATGTGGGGTCTTCCAGAGATAGATCTCATGGCCTCTCATCTAAACAAGAAACTTCCCAGATACCTGTCCAGGTCCAGGGATGTTCAGGCGGAAGCAGTAGATGCACTGACACTTCCTTGGTGTTATCATCCTGCTTACATCTTCCCGCCTCTAGTTCTCCTTCCAAGAGTGATCTCCAAAATCATCATGGAACAGTTTTTGTGATGCTGGTGGCTCCAGCATGACCACACAGGTTTTGGTATGCGGATCTGGTTCGGATGTCCAGTTGCCCGCCTTGGCCACTTCCGTTACGGCCGGACCTACTATCTCAAGGTCCGTTTTTCCATCAGGATCTCAAATCATTAAATTTGAAGGTATGGAAATTGAACGCTTAGTTCTAAGTCATAGAGGTTTCTCTGACTCACTGATTAATACTATGTTACAAGCTCGTAGATCTGTCTCTAGAAAGATTTATTATAGAGTTTGGAAGACTTAAATTTCATGGTGTTCTTCTCATAAACTCTCCTGGCATTCTTTTAGAATTCCTAGAATTTTACAGTTCCTTCAGGATGGTTTAGATAAGGGTTTGTCTGCAAGTTCCTTGAAAGGTCAAATCTCCGCTCTTTCTGTTTTATTTCACAGAAAGATTGCTATACTTCCTGATATTCACTGTTTTGTACAGGCTTTAGTTCGTATTAAGCCTGTCATTAAATTAATTTGGTTCTGAAGGCTTTACAGGCTCCTCCATTTGAGCCTATGCATTCTTTGGACATTAAACTACTTTCTTGGAAAGTGTTGTTCCTTTTGGCTATCTCTTTTGCTAGAAGAGTTTCTGAGCTGTCTGCTCTTTCTTGTGAGTCTCCTTTTCTGATTTTTCATCAGGATAAGGCAGTTTTGCAGACTTCTTTTCAATTTTTACCTAACAACATTAATAGAGAAATTGTTGTCCCTTCCTTGTGTCCTAATCCTAAGAATTCTTTGGAGAGATCCTTACATTCTTCGGATGTGGTAAGAGCTTTGAAATATTATGTGGAAGCTACTAAAAATTTCAGGAAGACTTCCAGTCTATTTGTTTTATTTTCTGGTCCTAGGAAAGGTCAGAATGTTTCTGCTATTTCCTTGGCTTCTTGGTTGAAACTTTCGATTCATCAAGCTTATTTGGAGTCGGGTCAGGCCCCGCCTCAGAGTTTGGTAAATCCCCGCCTCAGAGGATTACAGCTCATTCTACTAGATTAGTCTCCACTTCGTGGCCTTTTAAGAATGAAGCTTCAGTTGATCAGATTTGCAAAGCGGCGACTTGGTCCTCTTTGCATACATTTACTAAATTCTACCGTTTTGATGTATTTGCTTCTTCGGGAGCAGTTTTTGGTAGAAAAGTTTTTCAGGCAGCTGTTTCAGTTTGATTCTTCTGCTTTTGTTTTAAGTTTTTTTCTTTCAAAAATGAAAATAAACATTTTTTTTTTGGGTTGTGGATTAATTTTTTCAGCGGAATATGGCTGTTTTTATTTCTATTCCCTCCCTCTCTAGTGACTCTTGAGTGGAAGACTCCACATCTTGGGTATTGATATCCCATATGTCACTAGCTCATGGACTCTTGCCATTACATGAAAGAAAACATAATTTATGTAAGAACTTACCTGATAAATTCATTTCTTTCATATTGGCAAGAGTCCATGAGGCCCACCCTTTTTATGGTGGTTATGATTTTTTGTATAAAGCACAATTATTTCCAAATTTCCTTTGTTGATGCTTTCTACTCCTTATTTTATCACCCCACTGCTTGGCTATTCGTTAAACTGATTTGTGGGTGTGGTGAGGGGTGTATTTATAGGCATTTTGAGGTTTGGGAAACTTTGACCCTCCTGGTAGGATTGTATATCCCATATGTCACTAGCTCATGGACTCTTGCCAATATGAAAGAAATTAATTTATCAGGTAAGTTGTTACATAAATTATGTTTTTTCCCTAACAACTTATATTTTCAAATTTTCATAATTATATTCTTTGTTGAAGAAGCAAGAATAAAATACTGAGAGCTAGCGGAAAAAATTGTGTGAGACAATGACAAGTGACATATTATATGTTAATCCATCAGAAGCTAGTTTCAGTAGTGCATTGTTGCTCCTGAGCCTACCTAGGTATGCTTTTCAGGAAAAGATACCAAGAGATAAAAGCAAATTGCATAATAATAAAAACCTATTTCTAATTTATTTTATTACATTCTGGATCCAAATTAAAAAAAAAAAAATAATTTTGACTTTACTGTCCCTTTTAAGTAAAAATATAAATAAATAACAGCAATAAAAATTTAGACATTGAAGAAAAAATGGAGCTTACTGTAACATGTCTTGACTTTAAAGGGACAGTCTAGTCAAAATTAAACTGTCATGATTCAGATAGGGCATGTCATTTTAAACAACTTTGCAATTTAATTTTATCATCAAATTGGCTTTGTTCTTTTGGTATTCTTAGTTGAAAGCTAAACCTAGGTAGGCCTATATGCTAATTTCTAAGACCTTGAAGGCCTCCTCTTATCTGAATGCATTTTACACTTTTTCACAGGTAAAGGGTGTTAGTTTATGTGTGCCATATATATATAACATTTACATAACCCGTGGAGTTATTTATGAGTCAGCACTGATTGGCTAAAATGCAAGTTTGTCAAAAGAACTGAGATAAGGGGACAGTCTGCAGAGGCTCAGATACAAGGTAATCACAGAGGTAAAAAGTGTATTAATATAACCGTGTTGGTTGTGCAAAGCTGGGGAATGGGTAATAAAGGGATTATCTAACTTTTTAAACAATAACAATTCTGGACTAGACTGTCCCTGCAGGGATGTGAGACCCAAAAACGTTCTTTTGTGATTCAGAGTTTACAATTTTAAAAAAAGTTTCCAAATGACTTCTATTCTCAAATTTGCTTCATTCCCATGATATTCTGTGTTGAAGAGATACCTAGGTAGGCGTCTGGTGCTCTTGCAAATGGATAACATTCTTGAAAAACTGCTGCCATAAAGTGCTCAAGAATAATACAAATGCCCCTGCTTTTTCTTCAAAAGATACCAAGAGAGCAAAGAAAAATGGTTAATCTGAGTAAATGAGAAAGTTGTGCAAAATCACATTCTCTATCTGAATCATGAAAGAAAACACTTGGGTTTCATTTCCCTTTAAGAGCCAGGATTGTAAAACTAAAATGTGTGTGCGATTCTCCCCATTCTCTGCTAGGAAATAACTACATCTTTCTTGATATTCTTGCAATTGGAATTTCTACTTTTTCCTTTAGGTTATAGATGTTTTGTAATAACTGTGAGTTTTGAGAACTTTGGAACAATTATTACCGGAGGCAACAGAACAGATTTCCCTTTATTAACAAACTTGGGAAGTTTTATGAAAGATCCTTTAGCGCAGAGATGGAGGAACTTTTTTGAAAAAATCTAGTAGGTTTTCTCAGGACTCAATTTCAAAGTTGATGTTCTTCTCGTTCCCGTCTGTGAAAAGTAATTAAAGTTCAGAGCGCGCTGGGCTAGATGAGGAGAGCGGAGAATTCAGTGCAGCAGTCAGACAGCTTAACTCTGTACCTGGCTGCTGGCACCATTCTAAAAAAACAAGTTATTGAGACGTTTATGTAGCAAAGTGTCCTCTCATCATTGTGTATGTATAATATTGTTTGTATTTATTAAATCATTGTCTGAAAGGAAACTACTTATTTGTCTATGCAGTACTTTAGTACTGTAGTGTGTGCTGTGTGTATATTCAGTGCTTCAGGACTGTAGTGTGTGCTGTGTGTATATGCAGTGCTTCAGGACTGTAGTGTGTGCTGTGTGTGTATGTAGTGCTTCAGGACTGTAGTGTGTGCTGTGTGTGTATGTAGTGCTTCAGGACTGTAGTGTGTGCTGTGTGTATATGCAGTGCTTCAGGACTGTAGTGTGTGCTGTGTGTGTATGTAGTGCTTCAGGACTGTAGTGTGTGCTGTGTGAATATGCAGTGCTTTAGGACTGTAGTGTGTGATGTGTGTATATGCAGTACTTTAGTACTGTAGTGTGTACTGTGTGTGTATATGCAAAGCTTCAGGACTGTAGTGTGTGCTGTGTGAATATGCAGTGCTTTAGTACTGTAGTGTGTGCTGTGTGTGTATATGCAGTGCTTCAGGACTGTAGTGTGTGCTGTGTGAATATGCAGTGCTTTAGGACTGTAGTGTGTGCTGTGTGTATATGCAGTACTTTAGTACTGTAGTGTGTGCTGTGTGTATATGCAGTGCTTCAGGAGTGTACTGTGTGCTGTGTGAATATGCAGTGCTTCAGGACTGTACTGTGTGCTGTGTGTATATGCAGTGCTTCAGGACTGTACTGTGTGCTGTGTGAATATGCAGTGCTTTAGTACTGTAGTGTGTGCTGTGTGAATATGCAGTGCTTTAGTACTGTAGTGTGTGCTGTGTGAATATGTAGTGCTTCAGGAGTGTGCTGTGTGAATATGCAGTGCTTCAGGACTGTACTGTGTGCTGTGTGAATATGCAGTGCTTCAGTAGTGTACTGTGTGCTGTGTGTATATGCAGTGCTTCAGGACTGTGCTGTGTGAATATGCAGTGCTTCAGGACTGTACTGAGTGCTGTGTGAATATGCAGTGATTTAGTACTGTAGTGTGTGCTGTGTGAATATGCAGTGCTTTAGTACTGTAGTGTGTGCTGTGTGAATATGCAGTGCTTTAGTACTGTAGTGTGTGCTGTGTGAATATGCAGTGCTTCAGGAGTGTACTATGTGCTGTGTGAATATGCAGTGCTTCAGGACTGTACTGTGTGCTGTTTGAATATGCAGTGCTTTAGTACTATAGTGTGTGCTGTGTGAATATGCAGTGCTTCAGGACTGTGCTGTGTGTATATGCGGTGCTTCAGGACTGTACTGTGTGCTGTGTGTATATGCAGTGCTTTAGTACTGTAGTGTGTGCTGTGTGTATATGCAGTGCTTCAGGACTGTACTGTGTGTTGTGTGTATATGTGGTGCTTCAGTACTATGCTGTGTGTGTATGCTGTGCTTTAGTACTGTAGTGTGTGCTGTGTGTATATGTGGTGCTTCAGGACTGTAGTGTGTGCTGTGTGTGTGTATGCATTGCTTTAGTATTGTAGTGTGTGCTATGTAAATATGCAGTGCTTTAGTACTGTAGTGTGTGCTGTGTGTATATGCAGTGCTTCAGGACTGTAGTGTGTGCTGTGTGTATATGCAGTGCTTCAGGACTGTAGTGTGTGCTGTGTGTGTATGTAGTGCTTCAGGAGTGTACTGTGTGCTGTGTGAATATGCAGTGCTTCAGGACTGTACTGTGTGCTGTGTGTATATGCAGTGCTTCAGAACTGCGCTGTGTGAATATGCAGTGCTTTAGTACTGTAGTGTGTGCTGTGTGAATATGCAGTGCTTTAGTACTGTAGTGTGTGCTGTGTGAATATGTAGTGCTTCAGGAGTGTGCTGTGTGAATATGCAGTGCTTCAGGACTGTACTGTGTGCTGTGTGAATATGCAGTGCTTCAGTAGTGTACTGTGTGCTGTGTGTATATGCAGTGCTTCAGGACTGTGCTGTGTGAATATGCAGTGCTTCAGGACTGTACTGAGTGCTGTGTGAATATGCAGTGATTTAGTACTGTAGTGTGTGCTGTGTGAATATGCAGTGCTTTAGTACTGTAGTGTGTGCTGTGTGAATATGCAGTGCTTTAGTACTGTAGTGTGTGCTGTGTGAATATGCAGTGCTTCAGGAGTGTACTATGTGCTGTGTGAATATGCAGTGCTTCAGGACTGTACTGTGTGCTGTTTGAATATGCAGTGCTTTAGTACTATAGTGTGTGCTGTGTGAATATGCAGTGCTTCAGGACTGTGCTGTGTGTATATGCGGTGCTTCAGGACTGTACTGTGTGCTGTGTGTATATGCAGTGCTTTAGGACTGTACTGTGTGCTGTGTGTATATGTGGTGCTTCAGTACTATGCTGTGTGTGTATGCAGTGCTTTAGTACTGTAGTGTGTGCTGTGTGTATATGCGGTGCTTCAGGACTGTAGTGTGTGCTGTGTGTGTATGCATTGCTTTAGTACTGTAGTGTGTGCTGTGTAAATATGCAGTGCTTTAGTACTGTAGTGTGTGCTGTGTGTATATGCAGTGCTTCAGGACTGTAGTGTGTGCTGTGTGTATATGCAGTGCTTCAGGACTGTAGTGTGTGCTGTGTGTGTATGTAGTGCTTCAGGACTGTAGTGTGTGCTGTGTGAATATGCAGTGCTTTAGGACTGTAGTGTGTGATGTGTGTATATGCAGTACTTTAGTACTGTAGTGTGTGTATATGCAGTTCTTCAGGACTGTAGTGTGTGCTGTGTGAATATGCAGTGCTTTAGTACTGTAGTGTGTGCTGTGTGTGTATATGCAGTGCTTCAGGACTGTAGTGTGTGCTGTGTGAATATGCAGTGCTTTAGGACTGTAGTGTGTGCTGTGTGTATATGCAGTACTTTAGTACTGTAGTGTGTGCTGTGTGTATATGCAGTGCTTCAGGAGTGTACTGTGTGCTGTGTGAATATGCTGTGCTTCAGGACTGTACTGTGTGCTGTGTGTATATGCAGTGCTTCAGGACTGTACTGTGTGCTGTGTGAATATGCAGTGCTTTAGTACTGTAGTGTGTGCTGTGTGAATATGCAGTGCTTTAGTACTGTAGTGTGTGCTGTGTGAATATGTAGTGCTTCAGGAGTGTGCTGTGTGAATATACAGTGCTTCAGGACTGTACTGTGTGCTGTGTGAATATGCAGTGCTTCATGAGTGTGCTGTGTGTATATGCAGTGCTTCAGGACTGTGCTGTGTGAATATGCAGTTCTTCAGGACTGTACTGAGTGCTGTGTGAATATGCAGTTCTTTAGTACTGTAGTGTGTGCTGTGTGAATATGCAGTGCTTTAGTACTGTAGTGTGTGCTGTGTGAATATGCAGTGCTTCAGGAGTGTACTATGTGCTGTGTGAATATGCAGTGCTTCAGGACTGTACTGTGTGCTGTTTGAATATGCAGTGCTTTAGTACTGTAGTGTGTGCTGTGTGTGTATGTAGTGCTTCAGGAGTGTACTGTGTGCTGTGTGAATATGCAGTGCTTCAGGACTGTACTGTGTGCTGTGTGTATATGCAGTGCTTCAGAACTGTGCTGTGTGAATATGCAGTGCTTTAGTACTGTAGTGTGTGCTGTGTGAATATGCAGTGCTTTAGTACTGTAGTGTGTGCTGTGTGAATATGTAGTGCTTCAGGAGTGTGCTGTGTGAATATGCAGTGCTTCAGGACTGTACTGTGTGCTGTGTGAATATGCAGTGCTTCAGTAGTGTGCTGTGTGTATATGCAGTGCTTCAGGACTGTGCTGTGTGAATATGCAGTGCTTCAGGACTGTACTGAGTGCTGTGTGAATATGCAGTGATTTAGTACTGTAGTGTGTGCTGTGTGAATATGCAGTGCTTTAGTACTGTAGTGTGTGCTGTGTGAATATGCAGTGCTTTAGTACTGTAGTGTGTGCTGTGTGAATATGCAGTGCTTCAGGAGTGTACTATGTGCTGTGTGAATATGCAGTGCTTCAGGACTGTACTGTGTGCTGTTTGAATATGCAGTGCTTTAGTACTATAGTGTGTGCTGTGTGAATATGCAGTGCTTCAGGACTGTGCTGTGTGTATATGCGGTGCTTCAGGACTGTACTGTGTGCTGTGTGTATATGCAGTGCTTTAGGACTGTACTGTGTGCTGTGTGTGTGTATGCATTGCTTTAGTACTGTAGTGTGTGCTGTGTAAATATGCATTGCTTTAGTACTGTAGTGTGTGCTGTGTAAATATGCAGTGCTTTAGTACTGTAGTGTGTGCTGTGTGTATATGCAGTGCTTCAGGACTGTAGTGTGTGCTGTGTGTATATGCAGTGCTTCAGGACTGTAGTGTGTGCTGTGTGTGTATGTAGTGCTTCAGGACTGTAGTGTGTGCTGTGTGAATATGCAGTGCTTTAGGACTGTAGTGTGTGATGTGTGTATATGCAGTACTTTAGTACTGTAGTGTGTGTATATGCAGTTCTTCAGGACTGTAGTGTGTGCTGTGTGAATATGCAGTGCTTTAGTACTGTAGTGTGTGCTGTGTGTGTATATGCAGTGCTTCAGGACTGTAGTGTGTGCTGTGTGAATATGCAGTGCTTTAGGACTGTAGTGTGTGCTGTGTGTATATGCAGTACTTTAGTACTGTAGTGTGTGCTGTGTGTATATGCAGTGCTTCAGGAGTGTACTGTGTGCTGTGTGAATATGCTGTGCTTCAGGACTGTACTGTGTGCTGTGTGTATATGCAGTGCTTCAGGACTGTACTGTGTGCTGTGTGAATATGCAGTGCTTTAGTACTGTAGTGTGTGCTGTGTGAATATGCAGTGCTTTAGTACTGTAGTGTGTGCTGTGTGAATATGTAGTGCTTCAGGAGTGTGCTGTGTGAATATACAGTGCTTCAGGACTGTACTGTGTGCTGTGTGAATATGCAGTGCTTCATGAGTGTGCTGTGTGTATATGCAGTGCTTCAGGACTGTGCTGTGTGAATATGCAGTTCTTCAGGACTGTACTGAGTGCTGTGTGAATATGCAGTGCTTTAGTACTGTAGTGTGTGCTGTGTGAATATGCAGTGCTTTAGTACTGTAGTGTGTGCTGTGTGAATATGCAGTGCTTCAGGAGTGTACTATGTGCTGTGTGAATATGCAGTGCTTCAGGACTGTACTGTGTGCTGTTTGAATATGCAGTGCTTTAGTACTATAGTGTGTGCTGTGTGAATATGCAGTGCTTCAGGACTGTGCTGTGTGTATATGCGGTGCTTCAGGACTGTACTATGTGCTGTGTGTATATGCAGTGCTTTAGTACTGTAGTGTGTGCGGTGTGAATATGCAGTGCTTCAGGAGTGTACTATGTGCTGTGTGAATATGCAGTGCTTCAGGACTGTACTGTGTGCTGTTTGAATATGCAGTGCTTTAGTACTATAGTGTGTGCTGTGTGAATATGCAGTGCTTCAGGACTGTGCTGTGTGTATATGCGGTGCTTCAGGACTGTACTGTGTGCTGTGTGTATATGCAGTGCTTCAGGACTGTACTGTGTGCTGTGTGTATATGTGGTGCTTCAGGACTGTAGTGTGTGCTGTGTGTGTGTATGCATTGCTTTAGTACTGTAGTGTGTGCTGTGTAAATATGCAGTGCTTCAGGACTGTACTGTGTGCTGTGTGTGTGTGTGTATGCAGTGCTTTAGTACTGTAGTGTGTGCTGTGTGAATATGTAGTGCTTCAGGACTGTAGTGTGTGCTGTGTGTATATGCGGTGCTTCAGGACTCTGCTGTGTGCATATGCAGTGCTTCAGGACTGTGCTGTGTGTATATGCAGTGTTTTCGTACTGTAGTGTTTGCTGTGTTTATATGCTGTGCTTCAGGACTGTACTGTGTGCTGTTTGTGTGTATCCAGTGCTTTAGTACTGTAGTGTGTGCTGTGTGAATATGCAGTGCTTCAGGACTGTACTGTGTGCTGTGTGTGTATGCAGCGCTTTAGTACTGTAGTGTGTGCTGTGTGAATATGCAGTGCTTCAGGACTGTACTGTGTGCTGTGTGAATATGCAGTGCTTTAGTACTATAGTGTGTGCTGTGTGAATATGCAGTGCTTCAGGACTGTACTGTGTGCTGTTTGAATATGCAGTGCTTTAGTACTATAGTGTGTGCTGTGTGAATATGCAGTGCTTCAGGACTGTGCTGTGTGTATATGCGGTGCTTTAGTACTGTAGTGTGTGCTGTGTGAATATGCAGTGCTTCAGGAGTGTACTATGTGCTGTGTGAATATGCAGTGCTTCAGGACTGTACTGTGTGCTGTTTGAATATGCAGTGCTTTAGTACTATAGTGTGTGCTGTGTGAATATGCAGTGCTTCAGGACTGTGCTGTGTGTATATGCGGTGCTTCAGGACTGTACTGTGTGCTGTGTGTATATGCAGTGCTTCAGGACTGTACTGTGTGCTGTGTGTATATGTGGTGCTTCAGTACTATGCTGTGTGTATGCAGTGCTTTAGTACTGTAGTGTGTGCTGTGTGTATATGCGGTGCTTCAGGACTGTAGTGTGTGCTGTGTGTGTGTATGCATTGCTTTAGTACTGTAGTGTGTGCTGTGTAAATATGCAGTGCTTCAGGACTGTACTGTGTGCTGTGTGTGTGTATGCAGTGCTTTAGTACTGTAGTGTGTGCTGTGTGAATATGTAGTGCTTCAGGACTGTAGTGTGTGCTGTGTGTATATGCGGTGCTTCAGGACTCTGCTGTGTGCATATGCAGTGCTTCAGGACTGTGCTGTGTGTATATGCAGTGTTTTCGTACTGTAGTGTTTGCTGTGTTTATATGCTGTGCTTCAGGACTGTACTGTGTGCTGTTTGTGTGTATGCAGTGCTTTAGTACTGTAGTGTGTGCTGTGTGAATATGCAGTGCTTCAGGACTGTACTGTGTGCTGTGTGTGTATGCAGTGCTTTAGTACTGTAGTGTGTGCTGTGTGAATATGCAGTGCTTCAGGACTGTACTGTGTGCTGTGTGAATATGCAGTGCTTCGGGACTGTACTGTGTGCTGTGTGTATATGCAGTGCTTCGGGACTGTACTGTGTGCTGTGTGTATATGCAGTGCTTCAGGACTGTGCTGTGTGTATATGCAGTGCTTTAGTACTGTAGTGTGTGCTGTGTGTATATGCAGTGCTTCAGGACTGTACTGTGTGCTGTGTGTGTATGCAGTGCTTTAGTACTATAGTGTTTGCTGTGTATATGCGGTGCTTCAGGACTGTAGTGTGTGCTGTGTGTGTGTATGCAGTGCTTTAGTACTGTAGTGTGTGCTGTGTGAATATGCAGTGCTTCAGGACTGTACTGTGTGCTATGTGTGTGTGTGCAGTGCTTTAGTACTGTAGTGTGTGCTGTGTGAATATGTAGTGCTTCAGGACTGTACTTTGTGCTGTGTGAATATGCAGTGCTTCAGGACTGTGCTGTGTGTATATGTGGTGCTTCAAGACTGTACTGTGTGCTGTGTGTATATGCAGTGCTTCAGGACTGTGCTGTGTGTGTATGCAGTGCTTTAGTACTGTAGTGTGTGCTGTGTGTATATGCGGTGCTTCAGGACTGTATTGTGTGCTGTGTGTGTATACAGTGCTTTAGTACTGTAGTGTGTGCTGTGTGAATATGCAGTGCTTTAGGACTGTGCTGTGTGTGTATGCAGTGCTTTAGTACTGTAGTGTGTGCTGTGTGAATATGTAGTGCTTCAGGACTGTACTGTGTGCTGTGTGTATATGCAGTGCTTTAGTATTGTAGTGTGTTCTGTGTGAATATGCAGTGCTTCAGGACTGTACTGTGTGTGCTGTGTGAATATGCGGTGCTTCAGGACTGTGCTGTGTGAATATGCAATGTTTTAGTACTGTAGTGTGTGCTGTGTGTATATGCGATGCTTCAGGACTGTACTTTGTGCTGTGTGTATATGCGGTGCTTCAGGGCTGTATTGTGTGCTGTGTGAATATGCAGTGCTTTAGTACTGTAGTGTGTGCTGTGTGAATATGCAGTGCTTCAGGAGTGTACTATGTGCTGTGTGAATATGCAGTGCTGCAGGACTGTGCTGTGTGAATATGCAGTGCTTTAGTACTGTAGTGTGTGCTGTGTGGATATGCAGTGCTTCAGGACTGTACTGTGTGCTGTGTGTATATGCAGTGCTTTAGGACTGTAGTGTGTGGCTGTGTATGTATATGCGATGCTTCAGGACTGTACTTTGTGCTGTGTGTATATGCGGTGCTTCAGGGCTGTATTGTGTGCTGTGTGAATATGCAGTGCTTTAGTACTGTAGTGTGTGCTGTGTGAATATGCAGTGCTTCAGGAGTGTACTATGTGCTGTGTGAATATGCAGTGCTTCAGGACTGTGCTGTGTGAATATGCAGTGCTTTAGTACTGTAGTGTGTGCTGTGTGGATATGCAGTGCTTCAGGACTGTACTGTGTGCTGTGTGTATATGCAGTGCTTTAGGACTGTAGTGTGTGGCTGTGTATGTATATGCAGTGATTTAGAACAGTAGTGTGTGCTGTGTGTGTATATGCAGTGCTTTAGTACTGTTGTGTGTGCTGTGTGTGTGTATTCAGTGCTTTAGTACTGTACTGTGTGTTGTGTGTATATGCAGTGCTTTAGGACTGTAGTGTGTGTTGTGTATGTATATGCAGTGCTTTAGTACTGTAGTGCGTGCTGTGTGTGTATGTGCAGTGCATTAGTACAGTAGTGTGTGCTGTGTGTGTATATGCAGTGCTTTAGTACTGTACTGTGTGTTGTGTGTATATGCAGTGCTTTAGTACAGTAGTGTGTGCTGTGTGTATATGCAGTGCTTTAGTACAGTAGTGTGTGCTGTGTGTGTATATGCAGTGCTTTAGTATTGTAGTGTGTTCTGTGTGAATATGCAGTGCTTCAGGACTGTACTGTGTGTGCTGTGTGAATATGCGGTGCTTCAGGACTGTACTGTTTGCTGTGTGAATATGCAGTGCTTTAGTACAGTAGTGTGTGCTGTGTGTATATGCAGTGCTTTAGTACAGTAGTGTGTGCTGTGTGTGTATATGCAGTGCTTTAGTATAGTAGTGTGTGCTGTGTGTGTATATGCAGTGCTTTAGGACTGTAGTATGTGCTGTGTGTCTATATGCAGTGTTTTAGGCCTGTAGTGTGTGCTGTGTGTATATGCAATGCTTTAGTACTGTACTGTGTGCTTTGTGCATTTGCAGTGCTTTAGTACTGTACTGTGTGCTTTGTGTGCGCACTTTGGGATTGTAGTATGTATGCTATAGGACTGCAGTGTGTGTATGCACATCCATACAATTGTAGTGTGTGTATGCACATCTATACGACTGTAGTGTGTATGCACATCTGTAGGACTGTAGTGTGTGTTGTGTGCGCGCACATCTATAGGACTTTAGTGTGTGTGTGGGGGGGTATTCACATCTATAGGATTGCAGTGTGTGTGTATGCACATCTATAGGATTGTAGTGTGTGTGTGTGTATGCACATCTATAGGACTGCAGTGTTTGTGTATGTGCATCTATAGGACTGCAGTGTTTGTGTGTGTGTGTATGCGCATCTATAGGACTGTAGTGTGTGTGTGTATGCGCATCTATAGGACTGTAGTGTGTGTGTGTGTTTGCACATCTATAGACTGTAGTGTGTGTGTATGCACATCTATAGGACTGTAGTGTGTGTGTATGCACATCTATAGGACTGTAGTGTGTGTGTGTATGCACATCTATAGGACTGTAGTGTGTGTGTATGCACATCTATAGGACTGTAGTGTGTGTGTTTGCACATCTATAGGACTGTAGTGTGTGTGTGTATGCACACCTATACGACTGTAGTGTGTGTGTATGCACATATATACAACTAGTGTGTGTGTATGCACATCTATAGGACTGTAGTGTGTGTGTGTACATCTATAGGACTGTAGTGTGTGTGTATGCACATCTATAGGACTGTAGTGTGTGTGTATGCACATCTATACAACTGTAGTGTGTGGGTGTATGCACATCTATACGACTGTAGTGTGTGTGTGTATGCACATCTATACAACTGTAATGTGTGTGTATGCACATCTATACAACTGTAGTGTGTGTGTATGCACATCTTCACGACTGTAGTGTGTGTGTGTGTGTGTGTGAATGCACATCTATACGACTGTAGTGTGTGTGTGTATGCACATCTATACGACTATAGTGTGTGTGTATGCACATCTATACAACTGTAGTGTGTATGTATGCACATCTATACAACTGTAGTGTGTATGTATGCACATCTATAGGACTGTAGTGTGTGTGTATGCACATCTATAGGACTGTAGTGTGTGTATGCACATCTATACAACTGTAGTGTGTGTGTGTACGCACATCTATACAACTGTAGTGTGTGTGTACGCACATCTATACGACTGTAGTGTGTGTGTGTGTATGCACATCTATAGGACTGTACTGTGTGTGTGCACATCTGTACGACTGTAGTGTGTGTGCACATCTGTACGACTGTAGTGTGTGTGTGTGTGTGTGTGTGTGCACATCTGTACGACTGTAGTGTGTGTGTGTGTGTGCACATCTGTACGACTGTAGTGTGTGTGTGTATGCACATCTGTACAACTGTAGTGTGTGTGTATGCACAACTATACGACTGTAGTGTGTATGCACATCTATACAACTGTAGTGTGTGTATTCACATCTATACAACTGTAGTGTGTGTGTATGCACATCTATACGACTGTAGTGTGTGTGTATGCACATCTGTACAACTGTAGTGTGTGTGTATGCACATCTATAGGACTGTAGTGTGTGTGTATGCACATCTGTACAACTGTAGTGTGTGTGTATGCACATCTATAGGACTGTAGTGTGTGTGTATGCACATCTATACAACTGTAGTGTGTGTATGCACATCTATACGACTGTAGTGTGTGTGTGTGTATGCACATCTATACGACTGTAGTGTGTGTGTATGCACATCTGTACGACTGTAGTGTGTGTGTATGCACATCTGTACAACTGTAGTGTGTGTGTATGCACATCTGTACAACTGTAGTGTGTGTGTATGCACATCTGTACAACTGTAGTGTGTGTGTATGCACATCTATACGACTGTAGTGTGTGTGTATGCACATCTGTACAACTGTAGTGTGTGTGTATGCACATTTGTACAACTGTAGTGTGTGTGTATGCACATCTATAGGACTGTAGTGTGTGTGTATGCACATCTATAGGACTGTAGTGTGTGTGTATGCACATCTGTACAACTGTAGTGTGTGCTGTCATTTTATTGGAACAATTGAAAAACAGTTGCTGCAAACGTGTTAATGTATTTAGAAAATATGCATCCCTGTTTGTATGTTAATTTGTTACAAAACTACAGTAAAGTCTTGTAATTAAAAGGCCTGTTATTTCCCTGATACATCACTTTCTGTAAGCAAAAATCTTGGTTTATTTTTTAAAGGGATATGAAACCCCAAACAATTATTTCATGATTCAGATTGAACATACAATTTTAACCCATTAGTGACAAGACCGTTTTTAAAATTTCTTACCGTTAAGGACCAAGGCTTTTTTCCCTCCATAAGGTAGGGAGAGTCTACGACTTCATTCCTTACTGTTGGGAAATACAACACCTGGCCTCCAGGAGGAGGCAAAGACACCCCAGCCAAAAGCTTAAATATCCCTCCCACTTCCCTTATCCCACAGCCATTCTTTGCCTTTCGTCACTATAGGAGGTGGGAGAGAAGTGTCAGAAGATTTGGATAGTCATGTATGGGTATGTTCCCTTCAAGAAAGGACTGGAGTTTTAAGTAATCATGTCAACCTCTCAGTGAGAGTATTGATGAAAGTTAGAGTCTGGAGATGCAGGAAAAGTAAACCTATTCAGGCTTTTGCCTAACAGCTCCCAGGCAATCAGTGTTAACGAGTTTCACTGCTTGCTGTTACACACTCAAGTCCATGTCAGAGGCGTCGCTGCAAGACTATCACACTTGAGAGGCTGTGACTGTTCCACAGCATGGATCCCGGAGGTAAGATTGTTTTATATATACTCTTTTGCTATACAGGGTCTCATAGACTGTGTGCTTTTGGCTTGGAACAAACAGGTTTCACTTTCGTTTTGGTGTGTTGCGCAGCTCATAATAGCTTGGCGCATTTTTCATAGCAGGGAAAGTCCTGTCCTACGCACTACGTGACCGGGTGCAGTTTGTGAACATCGCTCCTAAGGAGAGCGTTTTCTCTGTTAGCTGTCTGGGTCTAGAAGGTGGTGAGTGCCCTAGCCATTGGGATTATAAAGGTACCGTTGTTTTTAATAAAGTGTTTACTTTTTGCCTGATTTTAGCTATGGAGGACTCTAATATTACATTAGAAGATTCTGCTCCTTCTGTACTGATTAATAATTATATTGTGAGGAGGCCGTGGTTTGCCCGCCTGCCCAATTTTTTTCCATTTGCCTAAGCACTGTTCTAAAATCTAAGAAGAGAGACAAGCCTGCTAATACTCATAGCGCTATTAGCCCCTCTCAGCCGTCTACCTCTCAGGAATCTGGGTCCCGAGAGATTACTACCCTTTCTACAATACCCGGTCCACATGCAGTTCCCCGCAGCTCATCTAATCCTACATCTGGAGGGGGCTTTTTTCCTGTGGACTTTACCGCACAGTTAAAAACAGCGGTGTTTGCGGCCCTGAGTGCCTTACCTCGCTCTAATTAACGCAGGAGAAAGGTTAAACAGAGTTCTCCTGACCTGGAGTTATCTAAACATAGGCCTAAGGGACAGCAATTTTCTAATTTTCATTTCTTTCGTTCTGACAAATCACAACGTCTGCAATCTTCCTCCAAGTCCGAGCAGCCCAAGAGTACTTGGAAGGCGGGTCAGTCCTAGAATAAGTCCAAACAAACTAAGAAGCCCGCCAAGAACATATCGGCATGAAGATACGGCCCCCGATCTGGGATCGGATCGAGTAGGGGGCATACTGTCTATTTTTTCAGACGCTTGGTTCCAGGATGTACAGGACCCTTGGGTCCTGGAGGTTGTATCTCAGGGATACAGGATAGGATTCAAGTCTCATACGCCTAGGGGCAGATTTCTTCTCTCCAGTCTGTCTACAAAACCAGAAAAGCGGGCTGCCTTCTTAGGTTGCGTATGGGTCGGGATCTCTCCTCTCTAGATGTAATGGTCCCGTTACCTACAGCAGAAAGAGGTTTGGGGTTTTATTCAAACATTTTCGTGGTTCCAAAGAAGGAGGGAACTTTTCGTCCAATTCTGGACCTAAAGTGCCTAAACAAGGTGCTGAGTGTTCCCTCTTTCAAGATGGAGACAATACGGTCAATCCTTCCTCTGGTTCAGGAAGGACAGTTTATGACCACAATAGACCTGAAGGATGCATACATTCACGTCTCGATACACTGGGAACATTTTCAGTTCCTGAGGTTTGCCTTTCTGGACCAGCACTTCCAGTTCATTGCTCTCCCGTTTGGCCTAGCTAATGCTCCAAGGATATTTTCGAAGTTTCTGGGGGCTCTTCTAGCCGTACCTGGACGATATCTTGGTACAGGCATCATCTTTTCGTCTAGCTGATAAACATTCACAGTCCCTTCTTAATCTTCTTTGATCACACAGATGGAAGATAAACTTGGAAAATAGTTCTCTTACTCCAAATACAAGGGTGAACTTCCTGTGGACAATTATAGACTCCATATTCAAGAGGATATTTCTCACAGATCAGAGATGTTGCAAGCTAACTTCTGCATGTCTTGCCCTCCAGGCCTCCTTGAGACCCTCAGTGGCTCAGTGTATGGAGGGGATTGGACTCATGGTGTCCTGTATGGGCATCATTCCTTTTGCAAGATTCTATCTCAGACCCTTACAACTATGCATGCTGAGACAATGGAATGGTGACCATTCAGATCAGTCTCAACAGATCGTGCTGGACAACTTGTTGAGAGATTCTCTCTCTTGGTGGTTCTGCCCAGATCATCTGTCCCAAGGCACGTGCTTCTTGAGACCATCCTGGGAAATTGTAACTGTGGAAGCAAGCCTTTCCGGCTGGGGAGCCGTTTGGGGTGCCAAGAAGGCACAAGGTCTTTGAACTCAGGAGGAGTCCTCCCTTTCAATCAGTATTTTGGAACTCCAGGCAATCTTCGTCCCAGTTTATCAGATTCCAATCAGAAAATATAACCTTGGTTGCCTACATCAACCATCATGGGGGAACGAGAAGTTCCTTGGCGATGAGAGAAGTATCTCAGAAGTATCTCACAGATGTACGCTGTCAGCGATTCACATTCCGGGTGTGGACAACTGGGAAGCGGACTTCCTCAGCACGCAATCCTTTCACCCAGGGGAATGGTCTCTCCATCCCCAGGTGTTTGCAGAGATATGCAGCTAGTGGGGGACGCCGGAGTACGAAGCTACCCAGGTATGGGTCGAGGAATCCTCAGGCGGAATTGATAGATGCCCTATGAGTACCATGGAGGTTCAGACTCATATCTTTTTCCTCCATTACCGCTTCTCCCTCCTGTAGTGGCTTGCATCAAGCAAGAGCGAGCATCAGTGATTCTGATTGCTCCATCGTGGCCGCGAAGGACATGGTTTGCGGATCTGGTAGGGATGTCCTCATCTCCTCAGTGGAGGTTACCTTGTTGCAGAGATATGAGGATACAGGGTCCCTTTTTTCATCAAAATCTAGATTCTCTGAGGCTGACTGCGTGGAGATTGAACACTTAGTCTTAGCCAAGTGAGGGTTTTCTGAGAGTGTTATCAACACTGAGGTTCAAGCTCGTAAGCCAGTTACTCATTGTATCTACCATATGGTGTGGAGGAGTTCCCTGAAGGGACAGGTATGGGCTCTGTCGGTGTTACTGCACAAGAGATTGGCTGAGCTTCTGGATATGCAGTCCTTTGTGAAGGCTCTGACTAGGATCAGACCTGTGTTTAGATCTGGGGCTCCGCCTTGGAGCCTATATCTTGTTCTTAGTGTTTTGCAGCAGGCTCTGTTTGAGCCTATGCATACTGTTGACATTAAATTGTTATCTTGGAAGGTTCTTTTTTTGCTGGCTATTTCGTCTGCGCGCAGAGTTTCTGAGATTTCTGCTTTACAATGTGACTCCCCTTATCTTGTTTTCCATGGTGATAAGGCGGTTTTACTATATTAGGGTTCCTCCCTAAGGTGGTGTCGGACCGTAACATTAATCAAGAAATTGTTCCTTCCTTGTGTCCTAATCCTCCTTCAGTGAAGTAACGCTTGCTTCACAATCTGGATGTGGTTTGTGCCTTGAAGTTCTATCTTCAGGCTATTTAGGAATTCAGACAATCTTCCTCTTTGTTTGTCGTCTGTACGCGGAAGTGGAAGGGGCATAAGGCTACTACGACTTCCCTATCTTTCTGGTTGAGGAGTGTCATCTGTTTAGCTTGTGAGACAGCGGGACGACAGCTTCCTGAGAGGATAACGGTTCATTCCACTAGAGCAGTGGCTTCCTCCTGAGCTTTTAAGAACAAAGCCTCAATGAATCAGATTTGTAAGGAAGCTACCTGGTCCTCCTTACACACTTTTTCTAAATTTTACAAGTTTGATGTATCTGCTACGGCTAAAGCAGCTTTCGGGAGAAAAAGTTTTGCAGGCTGTGGTTCCCTTAGAATAGGGTCCGCCTCTTTTTTGTTCGCTCCCATTATTCATTCAGTGTGCTCTGGAGCTTGGGTATAGTTTTCCCAACAGTAAGGAATGACGTTGTGGACTCTCCCTGCCTTATGAAAGGAAAACATAAGTTATGCTTACCAGATACATTTCTTTCCTTCCTGGCAAGGAGAGTCCACAATCCCGCCCGTAATTTATTTTTTGATGGGCGGCTCACTTTTTTATATTAATTCTTCTGTCACCCTGATGTTTCTCCTTCTTTTCCTTGTTCCCTCAGAAGAATGACTGGGGGATAGATGAAGTGGGAGGGATAGTTAAGCCTTTGGCTGGGGCGTCTTTGCCTCTTCCTGGTGGCCAGGTGTTTTATTTCCCAACAGTAAGGAATTAAGTCGTGGACTCTCCCTGCCAGGAAGGAAAGGAATTTATCTGGTAAGTGTTTTCTTTCATGTAATTGGCAAGAGTCCATGAGCTAGTGACGTATGGGATATACATTCTTACCAGGAGGGGCAAAGTTTCCCAAACCTCAAAATGCCTATAAATACACCCCCCACCACACCCACAATTCAGTTTTACAAACTTTGCCTCCTATGGAGGTGGTGAAGTAAGTTTGTGCTAGATTTCTACGTTGATATGCGCTTCTCAGCATGCTGAAACACGGTTCCTCTCAGAGTGCAGTGAATGACAGAGGGATGTGAAGGGAGTATTACCTATTGAATGCAATGGTCATCCTAACAGGGATCTATTTCATAGGTTCTCTGTTATCGGTCGTAGAGATTCATCTCCTACCTCCCTTTTCAGATCGACGATATACTTTTATATATACCATTACCGCTACTGATTCTCGTTTCAGTACTTGTTTGGCTATCTACTTTATGTAGATGAGTGTCTTTTGATAAGTATGTTTTCTTTTTTATGACACTCTCAGCTATGGTTTGGCACTTTATATGTAAAGTTCTAAATATATGTTTTATACTTATATTTGCCTTGATTCATGTTAATCAGTATATTTCCTTCTTACAGACTGTCAGTTTCATTTTAGGAAATGCATATGAATACATTTTTTTCTTACCTGAAAATTTTTCAAATTGACTTTCTTTCTAAATTGCGTGCTGATAGGCTCGCGGGAGCGCAAAATGCTATAATTTATTGCGTCATTCTTGGCGCGAGACTTTTTTGGCGCAAGAATTACGTTTGTTGACGTAATTACGTTATTTCCGGCGTCTTAGTTGGCGCCGAGAGTTTTCATGTAGTTGCGTCATCTATGACGCTCGTGTTTGTTGCAGACGTTCTTGGCGCCAAAAAATATTTTGTCAATTGTGAGCGTCATACTTAGCGCCAGGTTTTTGACATTATTTAAGTCATTATTTCTTTTTGCTTCTGGTTTCCAGAGGCTTATTCTGTTTGTATTTTTTCCCATTCCTGAAACTGTCATATAAGGAAATTAATAAAAAAAAATTATATGTTGTTTTTTCTATTACATATTGCAAGATGTCTCAATCTGACCCTGTCTCAGAATCTACTTTTTGAATGCTGCTGCCTGATGTCGGTTCTACCAAAGCTAAGTGCATTTGTTTTAAACTTGTGGTAACTGTTCCTCCGGCTGTAGTTTGTGTTAGTTGGCATGATAAACTTTCAAAAGCAGACAATATTTCCATTAGTAGTAATCCATTACCTGTTGTTGTTCCTTCAACATCTAATGTTCAGGATATTCCTGTTAATGTGAGAGAATTTGTTTCTAATTCTATTCAGAAGGCCCTGTCTGTTATACCACCTTCTAATAAACGTAAAAGGTCTTTTAAAACTTCTCATAAATTAGATGAATTTTTAAATGACCGACAGCATTCTGATTTATCTATCTCTGATGAGGATCTATCTGGTTCAGAAGATTCTACCTCAGATATTGACACTGACAAAACTTCATATTTATTTAAAATGGAGTATATTCGTTTTTTATTAAAAGAGGTGTTGATTGCATTAGATATGGAGGAGACTTGTCCTCTTGATATTAAAACCAGTAAACGTTTAAATTCGGTTTTTAATGCTCATGTAGTTATTCCAGAGGTTTTTCCAGTTCCTGATGCTATTTCAGATGTAATTTCTAGGGAATGGAATAGTCTGGGTACTTCATTTGCTCCTTCTTCAAGGTTTAAGAGACTGTACCCTTTGCCGACTGATAGATTGGAGTTTTGGGAAAAGATCCCCAAAGTTGATGGGGCTATCTCTACTCTTGCTAAGCATGCTACTATTCCTACGGCAGATAGTACTTCTTTTAAAGATCCTTTAGATAGGAAGCTTGAATCTTATCTAAGGAAGGCTTATTTATGTTCAGGTCATCTTCTTAGGCCTGCTATTTCTTTGGCTGATGTTGCTGCGGCTTCAACCTTTTGGTTGGAAACTTTAGCGCAACAAGTACCAGATCATAATGTGTATAGCATTGTTAAGCTAATTCAACATGCTAATAATTTCATTTGTGATGCCATTTTTGATATCATTAGAACTGATGTCAGGTATATGTCTTTAGCTATTTTAGCTAGACGAGCTTTATGGCTTAAATCTTGGAATGCGGATATGACTTCTAAGTCAACGTTGCTATCTCTATCTTTCCAAGGTAATAAATTATTTGGTTCTCAGTTGGATTCTATCATTTCAACTGTCACTGGGGGGAAGGGAGCTTTTTTGCCTCAGGATAAAAAATCTAAGGGTAAATTTAGGGCTGCTAACCGTTTTCGTTCCTTTCGTCAGAATAAAGAACAGAAACCTGACCCTTCCCCTAAAGGAATGGTTTCCAATTGGAAGCCTTCTCAAGTCTGGAATAAATCCAAGCCTTTTAGAAAATCAAAACCAGCCCCCAAGTCCGCATGAAGGTGCGGCCCTCATTCCAGCGCAGCTGGTAGGGGGCAGATTACGATTTTTCAAAGATGTTTGGATCAATTCAATCCAAAATCATTGGATTCAGAACATTGTTTCTCAAGGGTACAGAATAGGTTTCAAAGTAAGACCGCCTGTGAGAAGTTTCTTTCTCTCACGCATTCCAGTGAACCTAGTAAAGGTTTAGGCTTTCCTGAAGTGTGTTTCAGACCTGGAGTTATCCGGGGTAATTGTGCCAGTTCCATATCTGGAACGGGGTCTGGGGTTTTATTCAAATCTGTTTATTGTTCCAAAGAAAGAGAATTCTTTCAGACCAGTTCTGGATCTAAAAATTTTGAATCGATATGTAAGAATACCAACATTCAAAATGGTGACTATAAGGACTATTCTGCCTTTTGTTCAGCAAGGGCATTATATGTCCACAATAGACTTACCGGATGCTTATCTTCATATTCCGATTCATCCAGATCACTATCAGTTCCTGAGATTCTCTTTTCTAGACAAGCATTACCAATTTGTTGCTCTTCCTTTTGGCCTAGCAACAGCTCCAAGGATCTTTTCAAAGGTTCTAGGTGCCCTACTCTCTGTAATCAGAGAGCGGGGTATTGCGGTGTTTCCTTATTTGGACGATATCTTGGTACTTGCTCAGTCTTTACATTCTGCAGAATCTCACACAAATCAACTAGTGTTGTTTCTTCAAAGACATGGTTGGAGGATCAATTTACCAATAAGTTCCTTGATTCCTCAGACAAGGGTAACCTTTTTAGGATTCCAAATAGATTCAGTATCCATGACTTTGTCTCTAACAGACAAAAGACGTCTGAAATTGGTTTCAGCTTGTTGGAACCTTCAGTCTCAGTCATTCCCTTCAGTAGCTATGTGCATGGAGGTTTTAGGTCTCATGACTGCAGCATCGGACGCGATTCCCTTTGCTCGTTTTCACATGAGACCTCTTCAGCTTCGTATGCTGAACCAATGGTGCAGGGATTATACAAAGATTCACAATTAATATCCTTAAATCCCAGTATTCGACTATCTCTGACTTGGTGGTTAGATCACCACCGTTTGGTTCAGGGGGCCTCTTTTGTTCGTCCAACCTGGACTGTGATTTACACAGATGCAAGGTTTTCAGGTTGGGGAGCTGTCTGGGGATCTCTGACAGCGCAGGGGGTTTGGAAATCTCAAGAGGCGAGATTACCAATCAATATTTTGGAACTCAGTGCGATTCTCAGAGCTCTTCAGTTTTGGCCTCTTCTGAAGAGAGAACCATTTTTTTGTTTTCAGAGAGACAATGTCACAACCGTGACGTATGTCAGTCATCAAGGTGGGACTCGCAGTCCTCAAGCTATGAAAGAAGTATCTCGGATACTTGCATGGGCGGAATCCAGCTCCTGTCTAATCTCTGCGGTCCATATCCCAGGTATAGACAATTGGGAAGCGGATTTTCTCAGTCGCCAGACTTTACATCCGGGTGAATGGTCTCTTCACCCAGATGTGTTTCTTCAGATTGTTCAGATGTGGGGGCTTCCAGAAATAGATCTGATGGCTTCTCATCTAAACAGGAAACTTCCCAGGTATCTGTCCAGGTCCAGGTATCCTCAGGTGGAAGCAGTGGATGCGTTGTCACTTCCTTGGAATTATCAACCTGCTTATATCTTTCCGCCACTAGTTCTTCCAAGAGTGATTTCCAAAATCATAATGGAGCGTTCATTTGTACTCCTGGTGGCTCCAGCATGGCCACACAGGTTTTGGTATGCGGATCTTGTTGGAATGTCCAGTTGCCAACCTTGGCCACTTCCGTTAAGGCCAGACCTTCTATCTCAAGGTCCGTTTTTCCATCAGGATCTCAAATCATTAAATTTGAAGGTATGGAAATTGAACGCTTAGTTCTAAGTCATAGAGGTTTCTTGGACTCAGTGATTAATACTATGTTACAAGCTTGTAAATCTGTCTCTAGAAAGATTTATTATAGAGTTTGGAAGACTTACATTTCATGGTGTTCTTCTCATAAATTCTCTTGGCATTCTTTTAGAATTCCTAGAATTTTACAGTTTCTTCAGGATGGTTTGGATAAGGGTTTGTCTGCAAGTTCCTTGAAAGGACAAATCTCTGCTCTTTCTGTTCTGTTTCACAGAAAAATTGCTAATCTTCCTGACATTCATTGTTTTGTACAGGCTTTGGTTCGTATCAAGCCTGTCATTAAGCCAATTTCTCCTTCTTGGAGTCTTAATTTGGTTTTGAGGGCTTTACAGGCTCCTCCGTTTGAGCCTATGCATTCTCTGGACATTAAATTACTTTCTTGGAAAGTATTGTTTCTTTTGGCCATCTCTTCTGCTAGAAGAGTTTCTGAATTATCTGCTCTTCCTTTCTTTATCATCAGGATAAGGCGGTTTTGCTGACTTCATTTAAATTTTTACCTAAAGTTGTGAATTCCAACAACATTAGTAGAGAAATTGTTGTCCCTTCGTTGTGTCCTAATCCTAAGAATTCTTTGGAAAGATCTTTACATTCTTTGGTTGTGGTAAGAGCTTTGAAATATTATGTTGAAGCTACTAAAGATTTCAGAAAGACTTCTAGACTATTTGTTATCTTTTCTTTGGCATCTTGGTTAAAGCTTTTGATTCATCATGCTTATTTGGAGTCGGGTAAATCCCCGCCTCAGAGGATTACGGCTCATTCTACTAGGTCAGTTTCTACTTCCTGGGCTTTTAAGAATGAAGCTTCAGTTGATCAGATTTGCAAAGCAGCAACTTGGTCTTCTTTGCATACTTTTACTAAATTCTACCATTTTGATGTTTTCTCTTCTTCAGAAGCAGTTTTTGGTAGAAAAGTTCTTCAGGCAGCTGTTTCAGTTTTATTCTTCTGCTTAAAATTTCAGTTTTTTTCATTATAAGATTTAAACTTTTTGATTGGGGTTGTGGATTCTTTTTCAGCGGAATTGGCTGTCTTTATTTTTATCCCTCCCTCTCTTGTGACTCTTGTGTCGAGTTCCACATCTTGGGTATTTGCTATCCCATACGTCACTAGCTCATGGACTCTTGCCAATTACATGAAAGAAAACTTATGTAAAAACTTACCTGATAAATTCATTTCTTTTATATTGGCAACTTGCAAGAGTCCATGAGGCCCACCCTTTTTGTGGTGGTTATGATTTTTTTGTATAAAGCACAATTATTCCAATTCCTTGTTGATGCTTTCGCTCCTTTCTTATCACCCCACTTCTTGGCTATTCGTTAAACTGAATTGTGGGTGTGGTGGGGGGTGTATTTATAGGCATTTTGAGGTTTGGGAAACTTTGCCCCTCCTGGTAGGAATGTATATCCCATACGTCACTAGCTCATGGACTCTTACCAATATGAAAGAAATGAATTTATCAGGTAAATTCTTACATAAATTATGTTTTACATTTCTGCGGTGTTTGTGTTTAGCTGTAATTTTCCTCTTACTCATTTACTGGATCCACACATATTATATACTGTTTTTCTCGCCATTAAATGGACTTTATAAAGATACCATTATTTTCATCATATCATATAATTTACTATAAAAAAATTATAAAATTTGATAACAAAATTTAAAAAAACACACACTTTTCTAAGGCCACAGCCGCTGCATTCATTACTTTTGGCAAATACAGAACCTGGCCACCAGGAGGAGGCAAATACACCCCAGCCAAAGGCTTAAATACCTCCCCCACTTCCCTCATACCCCAGTCATTCTTTGCCTTTCGTCACAGGAGGTTAGTAGAGAAGTGTCATAAGATTTTGGAGTAGTCTCTTATGGAGGGTAGTACTCTTCAGAAGGGGACTGGAGTTTTAAGTAGTCCTGTCAGCCTCTCATTGAGAGCTTGGGTGAAAGTTAGAGTCCGTAGATGCAGGGAGAGTCTTTCTGCGAAACCATTCCGTCTCAGATTAACAGCTCCGTAAGCAATCAGCGTTGACGAGTTTCGCTGCCTGCTTTCTACTCTCAAGTCCATGTCAGGAGCGATGCTACTACCCTTTCACACTTGAAAGGCCATGTTCCTGTTCCACGACATAGATTCTGGTAAGATTGTTTTATTTTTTATACATGTATAATAATACAAGAAGACAGGGTCACAGTGCGACTCCTTTTATCTGTATACAAGGGTTAATATCTCCTGAGGGAATTATTGAACAGTGAGGAATAATCTTTTATTTTTATTTGATTTTATGCTGCTTTTATGTGAGAGATGTTATGGGCTCATATGCTGTTACGGAATATACAGGTTTCACTTTCACTTTAGGAGCCATTCAGCTTACAAGCTTTTCCTGCTTTTTCTCATATCAGGGACGGTCCTGCATTGTGCACCATATGATTCTTTCCCTCTTTCCTCACCGGTGTCTATCAGAGAGGAGTCCTAAATCTCTGTACTGTCTGGGTCTTAGGAGGGGGTGAGTGCCCCAGCCATTGGGATATAAAGGTGACTTTTTTTGAATAAAATAAGATGTTTTATTTCTATAATTCTGTTACTTTAGAGGGCACTCCGTCTATTCCTAAAGAGTAATTCCTGTTTATATTGTGAGGAGGCATAAGTTCCGCCCTCTCAATTATGTTCCATATGCCTTGATAATGTGATAATATCAAACATGTTTGATAACACTGAGCTGTCCACCTCTGAGGAGTTGTCGTCCAGTGAGGTGCGTACCCTACATTCTTATCTCTTTATACGTGCAGTTTCCCGTAGCATTGCTGATTTTTTTTTCACCAGACGTTACTGCACAGTTTAGATGGTGGTGTCTGCGGCCTTTAATGCTTTACCTCGCCCTGCTAAGTGCAAGCGAAAGGTTACATATTGCTCTCCTTCCCAGAGTAGTTAATTGGTAATTTATTGGATTTAACTGATAGGGTTATCCGAGAATGAAATTCTTTCTGATACTTCAGAGTATGAACTTTCTGGGTCGGAGTCTGCTGCCTCTAAACCTCTGGCTAGGGAGGAACCAGACTTTACCCGAAACGCATTAGTGACGTCATTCGGACTGAGGTCGTAGCCTCAGCTTTTTAACATAGCAGTAGCAGCTTATTTGTTTGTGGTCTGTTGTAGCATTTTTTATTTTTTGAATAAAGAACCCCTTTTTACACTTACCAGTCTGGGCCGGTCTGGGAATTTGTTGCAACTGTTAAAAATATTCTCATGTCTATGGAGTCTATTATTGTCTTGGAGCCGAAGCTAGACCAAACAGGAGATCAATAAACTGGAAGTGCATTTTTAATTTTTTTAATAAAGAACCCCTTTTTACACTTACCAGTCTAAGCCGGTCTGCGAATTTGTTGTAACTATTTATCATTCATTGAGGGCTCCCATTGGGCACCTGGAGCGGTGTTAAAGAAAGGGGAGGTATCTATTACAGCGTGCAGGCTGTAGGGATACACACCCATCCGGAAGGGCATGGAGTTTACCGGTAGCCAACACACGCTTTTGATTTAAGAAGATATCTGAATGTTCTTTCAACAGCCCACCACTACGACTGTAAGTGCATTTTCAATTATATTATACAGAGTGGAATCGATTTAGCTTGGATAAGCTGTGTTGGGATATCATTTGATAGTACACTCTATGAGACGCTAAGGTGTAGATGGACTGAGAAGCTGCACTGTCTATTTTCTTAAAATCAGGGGTAGCTATACCTGCTTTGTGACTGTAATATTTCTAACAGACCAGAGACGTTGCAAGCTAGCTTCAACATGTCTTGACCTCTTTAAGGCCATCTGTGGCTCGGTGTATGGAGGTGTTTGGGCTCATGGTGTCCAGAATGGACATAATTTCCTTTGCCAGGTTTCACCTCAGACTGTTGCAACTGTGCATGCTGAAGCAGTAAAACGACGATCATTCGGATCTGTTTCAACAGATTTCTCTGGACCACCGATCGAGAGAATCGATCTCTTGGTGTTTTTGTCCAGATCACTTGTCCCAAGGGACGTCCATCTCAAGACCATCCTAGGTGATTGTGACTACGGTTGCAAGTCTGTCAGGATGGGGAGCTGTTTGGGGTGCCAGGAAGGCACAGGGCCTATAGACTCAAGAGAAAAAGCCCCCTCCTGATCGCATTTTGCATTTTTGAGCAATATACAATGCTCTGAAGGCTTGGCCTCTGCTGGGTTTGTCCCAGTTTATCAGATTCCAATCAGACAATATAACCTTGGTGGCTTACATCAACCATCAGGGGGGAGCGAGAAGCTCCCTAGCTATGAGGGAAGTATCTTGGATTCTGGAGTGGGCAGAGACCCACATTTGTTTGCTGTCAGCATTCCACATTCCGGGTGGGGACAACTGGGAAGCGGATTTCTTCAGCAGACAATCCTTTCAGGGGAATGGTCTCTCCATCTCGAGTGTTTGCAGAGATTTCCAAGAAGTAGATCTTATGACGTCTCAATACCAAGCTACCCAGATATGGGTCGAGGTACAGGGATCCTCAGTGAAGCTAACGGATACATTAGCTATTTCTTGGAGGTTCAATCTAGTTTATCTTTTCCAGCCGTTACCACTACTTCAACTAGTGTAATGGCTTGAATCAAGCAGGACTTAGTGATACTGATTGCTCCGTCTTGGCTGCAAAGGATATTGTTCGTGGACTAGTGAGGATGTCATCATCTCCTCCGTGGAAGTTACCTTGTCGCAGGGATCTGCTGACGAAGGTCTCTTTGTTCATCTATATCTAGATTCTCTGAGGCTGACTGCGTGGAGATTGAACGCTTAGTCCTAGCCAAGAGTGGGTTTTCTGAGAGTGTTATTTTTACTATTATTCAAGCTTTCATAAGGTGTGCAAGACCTACTTAATCTGTTCTCCAGGATGAACTGGAAAAGGGCTTTTCAGCAAGTCCCCTGAAGGGACAAATTTCGTCCCTGTCTGTGTTACTGCACAAGAGGTTCACTGAGCTTCCTGATGTGCAATCATTTGTTAAGGCTCTGCTAGGATTAGATCTGTGTTTAGATCTATTGCTCCTCCTTGGAGTTTAAATCTTGTTCTTAAAGTTTTGCACGGGCTCCGTTGGAGCCTATGAGGTCTATTTATGAAATGTCTGTCAGACCTGATCCGACAGTGCGAATCAGGTCCGACAGACATCGCTGAATGCGGAGAGCAATACGCTCTCTGTATTCAGCATTGCACCAGCAGCTCTTGTGCAACACCGCCCCCTGCAGACTCGCGGCAGGGGTTTGTCAATCAACCCGATCGTACTAGATCGGGTTGAATACCGGCGATTCCTGTCCGCCTCATCAGAGCAGGCGGACAGGGTTATGGAGCAGCAGTCTTTAGACCGCTGCTTCATAACTGATGTTTCTGGCGAGCCTGCAGGCTCGCCAGAAACACGGGGCGTCAAGCTCCATTCGGAGCTTGATAGATAGACTCCTATGCATCAAGTAGACATTAAATTGTTGTCTTGGAAGGTTCCTTTTCTATGGGCTATTGCTACTGCGTGCAGAGTATCTGTGATTGCTGCCTTGCAATGCGTCCCTCCTTATCTGGCTTCCATGCTGATAAGGCTGTTCTAAAGCCAAGTTAGGTTTTCTTCCTAAGGTTGTGTCAATTCGCAACATCAATCAAGAGATTGTGGTTCCTTTCTTATGTCCTAATCCTTCTTCGTTGAAGGAACATTTTCAACATAATTCTGGATGTGGTTTATGTCTTGAAGTCCTATCTTTAGGTCACAATGGAATTTAGACAAACTTCTTTCTCGGTTTGTTCTCTTTTCTGGGATGCTTGGGGGTCAGAGGGCCTCTTAGACTTCCTTACCTTTTTGGCTGAGGAAATTTTTTTTATCTGGTAAGCATAATTTATGTTTTTTCTAACTTTGACCCCCAAAATCTGTTACACATCTACAACCACTAAAATACTCCCAAACTAATTAGTTTCTAAATTTTGTCCTGAGTTTAGAAATACCCAATGTTTACATGCTCTTTGCTTTTTTTTTTTACAAGTTATAGGGCAATAAGTACAAGTAGCACTTTGCTATTTCCAAACCATTTTTTTTTCTTCTAAATTAGCTACAGTTATATTGTAACACTGATATCTTTCAGGAATCCCTGAATAACCCTTCATATGTAAATATTTTTTTTTTAGTAGACAATCCAAAGTGTTGATCTAGGCCCATTTTGGTATATTTTATGCCACCATTTCATCGCCAAATGCGATGAAATAAAAAAAAAAAGTTCACTATTTCACAAAGTTTAAGTTTATCTATTTACAAACAGCTTGTGCAATTATGGCACAAATGGTTGTAAATACTTTTCTAGGATCGCCTTTGTTCAGAAATAGCAGACATATATGGCTTTGTCATTGCTTTTTGGTAATTAGAATGCTGCTAAATGCAGCTGCGCACCACACTTGTATTATGCCCAGCAGTGAAGGCGTTAATTAGGTAGCTTGTAGGGTTAATTTCTTTCCTATGGCATGGAGAGTCCGGAAAACATTCTAATTACTAGTGGGATTTCTTTCATGTAATTAGCAAGAGTCCATGAGCTAGTGACGTATGGGATATACATTCCTACCAGGAGGGGCAAAGTTTCCCAAACCTTAAAATGCCTATAAATACACCCCTCACCACACCCACAATTCAGTTTTACAAACTTTGCCTCCGATGGAGGTGGTGAAGTAAGTTTGTGCTAGATTCTACGTTGATATGCGCTCCGCAGCAAGTTGGAGCCCGGTTTTCCTCTCAGCGTGCAGTGAATGTCAGAGGGATGTGAGGAGAGTATTGCCTATTTGAATGCAGTGATCTCCTTCTACGGGGTCTATTTCATAGGTTCTCTGTTATCGGTCGTAGAGATTCATCTCTTACCTCCCTTTTCAGATCGACGATATACTCTTATATATACCATTACCTCTGCTGATTCTCGTTTCAGTACTGGTTTGGCTATCTGCTATATGTAGATGAGTGTCCTGGGGTAAGTAAGTCTTATTTTCTGTGACACTCCTAGCTATGGTTGGGCACTTTGTTTATAAAGTTCTAAATATATGTATTCAAACATTTATTTGCCTTGACTCAGAATGTTCAACTTTCCTTATTTTCAGACAGTCAGTTTCATATTTGGGATAATGCATTTTAATTTAACATTTTTCTTACCTTAAAATTTGACTTTTTCCCTGTGGGCTGTTAGGCTCGCGGGGGCTGAAAATGCTTCATTTTATTGCGTCATTCTTGGCGCGGACTTTTTTGGCGCAAAAATTCTATTTCCGTTTCCGGCGTCATACGTGTCGCCGGAAGTTGCGTCATTTTTTGACGTTATTTTGCGCCAAAAATGTCGCCGTTCCGGACGTGGCTTCATTTTTGGCGCCAGAAAGCATTTAGGCGCCAAATAATGTGGGCGTCTTTTTTGGCGCTAAAAAATATGGGCGTCATTTTTGTCTCCACATTATTTAAGTCTCATTTTTTATTGCTTCTGGTTGCTAGAAGCTTGTTCACTGGCATTTTTTTTCCCATTCCTGAAACTGTCATTTAAGGAATTTGATCAATTTTGCTTTATATGTTGTTTTTTTCTTTTACATATTGCAAGATGTTCCACGTTGCAACTGAGTCAGAAGATACTTCAGGAAAATCACTGCACAGTGCTGGAGCTACCAAGCTAAGTGTATCTGCTATAAACTTTTGGTATCTGTTTCTCCAGCTGTTATTTGTATTGCATGTCATGTCAAACTTATTAATGCAGATAAAATTTCCTTTAGTACTGTTACATTACCTGTTGCTGTTCCGTCAACATCTAATTTTCAGAGTGTTCCTGATAACATAAGAGATTTTATTTTTTAAATCCATTAAGAAGGCTATGTCTGTTATTTCTCCGTCTAGTATACATAAAAGTCTTTTAAAACTTCTCTTTTTTCAGATGAATTTTTAAATGAACATCATCATTCTGATACTGATAATGGTTCTTCTGGTTCAGAGGTTTCTGTCTCAGAGGTTGATGCTGATAAATCTTTGTATTTGTTCAAGATGGAATTTATTCGTTCTTTACTTAAAGAAGTGTTATTTGCATTAGAAATAGAGGATTCTGGTCCTCTTGATACTAAATGTAAACGTTTAAATAAGGTTTTTAAATCTCCTGTAGTTATTCCAGAAGTGTTTTATCTCCCTGATGCTATTTCTGAAGTAATTTCCAGGGAATGGAATAATTTGGGTAATTTATTTACTCCTTCTAGACGTTTAAGCAAATTATATCCTGTGCCATCTGACAGATTAGAGTTTTTTGGGACAAAAATCCCTAAGGTTATGGGGCTGTCTCTACTCCTGCTAATGTACTACTATTCCTACGGCAGATAGTACTTCATTTAAGGATCCTTTAGATAGGAAAATTGAATCCTTTCTAAGAAAAGCTTACTTATGTTCAGGTAATCTTCTTAGACCTGCTATATTTTTAGCGGATGTTGCTGCAGCTTCAACTTTTTGGTTAGAAGCTTTAGCGAAACAAGTAACAGATCATAATTTTATAGCATTATTATTATTCTATAACATGCTAATAATTTTATTGGTGATACCATCTTTTGATATCATTTGAGTTGATGTCAGGTATATGTCTCTAGCTATATTAGCTAGAAAAGCTTTATGGATTAAACTTGGAATGCTGACATGTCTTCTAAGTTAACTTTGCTTTCCCTTTCTTTCCAGGGTAAATAATCATTTTCGTTCCTTTCCTCACAACAAGGAACAAAAGCCTGATCCTTCATCCTCAGGAGCGGTATCAGTTTGGAAACTATTTCCAGTTTGGAATATATCCAAGCCTTATAGAAACCTATAGCCAGCTCCTAAGTACCTATGAAGGTGCGGCCCTTATTCCAGCTCAGCTGGTATGGGGCAGATTACGTTTTCTTCAAAGAAATTTGGATCAATTCCGTTCTTAATCTCTGGTTTCAGAAACATTGTTTCAGAAAGGTACAGAATTGGCTTCAAGTTAAGGCCTCCTGCTAAGAGATTCTTTTCTTTCCCGTGTCCCAGTTAACACAGCAAAGGCTCAGCATTTCTGAAATGTGTCTCAGATCTAGAGTTGGCTGGAGTATTTATGCCAGTTCCAGTTCTGGAACAGGGGCTGGGGTTTTATTTTATCTCTTCATTGTACCAAAGAAGGTCAATTCCTTCAGACCAGTTCCGGATCTATCAATATTGAATCGTTATGTTAGGATACCAACATTCAAGATGTTTACTGTAGGACTATCCTGCCTTTTGTTTAGCAAGGGCATTATATGTCTACAATAGATTTACAGGATGTGTATCTGCATATTCCGATTCATCCAGATCACTTTTAGTGTCTGAGATTCTCTTTTTAGACAAGCATTACCAGTTTTGTGGCTCTACCGTTTGGCCTAGCCTCAGTTCCAAGAATTTTTTTCAAAGGTTCTCGGTGCCCTTCTTTCTGTAATCAGAGAATAGGGTTTTGGTATTTCCTTATTTGGACGATATCTTGGTACTTGCTCAGTCTTCTCATTTTCGAAGAATCTCATACGAATCGACTTGTGTTGTTTCTTCAAGTTCATGGTTGGAGGATCAATTTACCAATCAGTTCATTGATTCCTCAGACAAGGGTAACCTTTTTAGGTTTCTAGATAAATTCAGTGTCTATGACTCTGTCCTTGTCAGACAAGAGAAGTTTAACATTGATATCAGCTTGTCAAAACCTTCAGTCACAATCATTCCCTTTGGTAGCCTTATGCATGGAAATGTTGGGTCTTAGGACTGCCGCATCAGATGCGATCTCCTTTGCTCGTTTTCACATGCGACCTCTTCAGCTCTGTATGCTGAACCAATGGTGCAGGGATTACTCAAAGATATCTCAATTAATATCTTTAAACCGATTTTACGACACTCTCTGACATGGTGGACAGATCACCATCGTTTAGTTCAGGGGGCTTCTTTGTTCTTCCGACCTGGACTATAATCTCAACAGATGCAAGTCTTACAGGTTGGGGAGCTGTGTGGGGGTATCTGACGGCACAAGGGGTTTGGGAATCTCAGGAGGTGAGATTTCCGATCAATATTTTGGAACTCCGTGCAATTTTCAGAGCTCTTCAGTCTTGGCCTCTTCTGAAGAGAGAGTTGTTCATTTGTTTTCAGATAGACAATGTCACAACTGTGGCATACATCAATCATCAAGGAGGGACTCACAGTCCTCTGGCTATGAAAGAAGTATCTCAAATTTTGGTTTGGGCGGAATCCAGCTCCTGTCTAATCTCTGCGGTTCATATCCCAGGTATGGACAATTGGAAAGCGGATTATCTCAGTCGCCAAACGTTGCATCCGGGCGAATGGTCTCTTCACCCAGAGGTATTTCTTCAGATTGTTCAAATGTGGGAACTTCCAGAAATAGATCTGATGGCTTCTCATCTAAACAAGAAACTTCCCAGGTATCTGTCCAGATCCCGGGATCCTCAGGCGGAGGCAGTGGATGCATTATCACTTCCTTGGAAGTATCATCCTGCCTATATCTTTCCGCCTCTAGTTCTTCTTCCAAGAGTAATCTCCAAGATTCTGAAGGAATGCTCGTTTGTTCTGCTGGTAGCTCCGGCATGGCCTCACAGGTTTTGGTATGCGGATCTTGTCCGGATGGCCTCTTGCCAACCGTGGACTCTTCCGTTAAGACCAGACCTTTTGTCTCAAGGTCCTTTTTTCCATCAGGATCTGAAATCCTTAAATTTAAAGGTATGGAGATTGAACGCTTGATTCTTGGTCAAAGAGGTTTCTCTGACTCTGTGATTAATACTATGTTACATGCTCGTAAATCTGTATCTAGAGAGATATATTATAGAGTCTGGAAGACTTATATTTCTTGGTGTCTTTCTCATCATTTTTCTTGGCATTCTTTTAGAATACCGAGAATATTACAGTTTCTTCAGGATGGTTTAGATAAGGGTTTGTCCGCAAGTTCCTTGAAAGGTCAAATCTCTGCTCTTTCTGTTCTTTTTCACAGAAAGATTGCTATTCTTCCTGATGTTCATTGTTTTGTACAAGCTTTGGTTCGTATAAAGCCTGTCATTTAAGTCAATTTCTCCTCCTTGGAGTTTGAATTTGGTTCTGGGGGCTCTTCAAGCTCCTCCATTTGAACCTATGCATTCATTGGATATTAAATTACTTTCTTGGAAAGTTTTGTTCCTTTTGGCCATCTCTTCTGCCAGAAGAGTTTCTGAATTATCTGCTCTTTCTTGTGAGTCTCCTTTTCTGATTTTTCATCAGGATAAGGCGGTGTTGCGAACTTCTTTTGAATTTTTACCTAAGTTGTGAATTCCAACAACATTAGTAGAGACATTGTGGTTCCTTCATTATGTCCTAATCCTAAGAATTCTAAGGAGAAATCATTGCATTCTTTGGATGTTATTAGAGCTTTGAAATATTATGTTGAAGCTACTAAGTCTTTCCGAAAGACTTCTAGTTTATTTGTTATCTTTTCCGGTTTTTGAAAGGCCAGAAAACTTCTGCCATTTCTTTGGCATCTTGGTTGAAATCTTTAATTCATCTTGCCTATGTTGAGTCGGGTAAGACTCCGCCTCATAGGATTACAGCTCATTCTACTAGGTCAGTTTCTACTTCCTGGGCGTTTAGGAATGAAGCTTCGGTTGATCAGATTTGCAAAGCGGCAACTTGGTCCTCTTTGCATACTTTTACCAAATTCTACCATTTTGTTGTATTTTCTTCTTCTGAAGCAGTTTTTGGTAGAAAAGTACTTCAGGCAGCGGTTTCAGTTTGAATCTTCTGCTTATGTTTTTCATTAAACTTTATTTTGGGTGTGGATTATTTTCAGCAGGAATTGGCTGTCTTTATTTTATCCCTCCCTCTCTAGTGACTCTTGTGTGGAAAGATCCACATCTTGGGTAGTCATTATCCCATACGTCACTAGCTCATGGACTCTTGCTAATTACATGAAAGAAAACATAATTTATGTAAGAACTTACCTGATAAATTCATTTCTTTCATATTAGCAAGAGTCCATGAGGCCCGCCCTTTTTTGTGGTGGTTATGATTTTTTTGTATAAAGCACAATTATTCCAATTCCTTATTTTATATGCTTTCGCACTTTTTTCTTATCACCCCACTTCTTGGCTATTCGTTAAACTGAATTGTGGGTGTGGTGAGGGGTGTATTTATAGGCATTTTAAGGTTTGGGAAACTTTGCCCCTCCTGGTAGGAATGTATATCCCATACGTCACTAGCTCATGGACTCTTGCTAATATGAAAGAAATGAATTTATCAGGTAAGTTCTTACATAAATTATGTTATTCACTCCTGGCCAGCAGGAGGAGGCAAAGAGCACCCCAGCAGAGCTGTTAAGTATCACTTCCCCTACCCATAACCCCCAATCATTCTCTTTGCCTTGATCACAAGAGGATGGCGATGATGTTGTCTGAAGATTTTAATCCTTTTAATGGGTACTTTTCCCTGCAAGCAAGGATTGGGGCTATGCTGTGTCCATGTCAATCTCTTTAGAAAGAGTAATGTTGGCTATTAGCATGGTGGCTGTCTAATCACAGCGTGCCTGATCGTGCCATTGAACTGTACTTAGCTAGCTCCCGCTCTGGTCTGGTAGTGGGAGCGAGCTACATTCAGTTCAAAAGTGAAATCGGGCATACTGTGATTAGATAGCGCGCCTGCAAAGAGCTTTTCAAAACCAAGACTTGATCAGAAGAGCCTGAAGAGACCAGGTAAGTCCAACTTTTATAGCAAAAATCTCTCAATGCTTTTGATTTAGAAAGCTGCCTCTAAGATAATGTTATATAATTCTGCACTATGGGCAGAATTCTATAACATTATTTTTTAAGTTTACTGTCCCTTTAATGATTGTGTTCATCTAGCTCCCAGTATTGCATTGCTGCTTCCTCAATAAATGATACTTAGAGAATAACACTAAATTGATAATAGAAATAAATTGAAAAGTTGTATTAAAATGTAGGCCATGTCAGAATCATGAAAGAAAAATGTTGGGGTTCAGGTCCCTTTAAAATCCTTTAAAAAATGTCTATTGAGACTGGGGTGGGACTTTTTGTACCTCCTCCCTTTAAGGAACACACATGTGGATGTCTCTTGGATTATCATGTTGCAAAGCAATAGTAAAATAACAGCAGCCAATGCTGCCTTGTTTGTTTGTCTAGGTGAAAAGCAATAGGTTTTTGTTCTGTAATTTTGCCAAAACTTGTATCTCCCCACTTTCAAGGCAGACTGTAAAAAATATATAGATTAAAATGACCGTCCCAGACTGCTGAATATGCTGGTTCATTATTTGCTT
The DNA here is from genome assembly GCF_027579735.1 of Bombina bombina. Classification (NCBI taxonomy): domain Eukaryota; kingdom Metazoa; phylum Chordata; class Amphibia; order Anura; family Bombinatoridae; genus Bombina; species Bombina bombina. Next base: position 43,781,184 of record NC_069504.1, on the reverse strand, counting down.
CTGTCCCTGCATGTCTTGTAACTTACATTTAAGGGACATGATACCCGAATGTTAAACCGATTGAAAGTGATGCAGCATAGCTGTAAAATGCTGACTATAGAATCTCACCTGAACATCTCTATGTAGAAAAGGAAGCTGTTTTACCTCAAAATGTTCTCAGTAACCGCAACCCATTGTAAAGGGACATTAAGCAGCCAATCAGAATGGTAGTCCTGGAACTTGAAAGGTAGTGTGCATCTGGCATGTGCAGTCAGTCATGTTATTTCCCTATTCAACTAAGGAAGTTTACTATAAAATATCAGTGAAATCTAATGGGTCAAAGCAAAGCATGACCTCAACACTGCTGATGCTGATTGGCTATTGTTTGTTTTTCAACTTGCAGCTGGACAACATCAGACACATAACTGTTCACTGAGCACTTTCTCTGGTGAGCTGCTGAAATTTGAGGTAAAATATCTTCCTTTTTTTACATAGAGATCTTCAGGTGATATTTTCTGGTCAGCTTTTTACATTTCTACTGAATCACTTTCAAGTATTATGTCCCTTTAAGAACATAACTTCAGATTCGTTTGCAAGGTTCTGTGCCACCTGCCTCCTGATGCAGACCTCAGCCAATCAGAAGTAATACAGCCTGCTTCATGCACCCTAAGCAGAGTATAATCCCGCCACTGTGCGTTAGAGCCTTGGAAACTTTCCTATAAAACTACATTGTAGTCAACATTTTTTGTTTCATCTAAAAGAGGGAATTTCAAATTGCGTTTCAGAATTTTGTTTTGCTTTTGTTTCTGGAGGTGCGTTTCTCTCCCCCAATAGAGCAGCGGCAGTCGTCCTCATCAGTTAGGGAGGACAGGCTGTACAAAACTATTTCCACAGTATTAGTTGACATTCAATTAAAGGTACATAAAACACAACATTTAACGTTTTATTATTGAAAGTAGGGATGCACCGAAATTTCGGCTGCAGAAACGTTTCAGCCGAAAATGGCATTTTTGGCTATTTCGGTTTTTGGGTTTTTTTACCTGTTGTTTTCGGTAAAATTATTGTGTAGCATGTTTCAAATTTGATGCTAGCCTAGAGCTGCTGTTTAAGTTTATTACTTGACTTACTGTTTTGCATATAATGAGTTTTCTAGGACTATACTTTATTTGGATAATTGGTAAAAAAAAAACCTGTTAAATCTGATTCTATTACATAGATCCAAATAAAGAATAAAACAGTATATTGATTTAATATTGTTTTAGTTAGGGATCCACCGAAATTTTGGCCTAAAATGGCATTATCATTTTTTGCCTGTTTTTTTTCTTGGTAAAATTATTGTGTAGCATATTATTGTTTTAAGATATATTTGTCCAATTTTTAGTGTGTTACTTTCAATAAAAGTGTGAGCTTTTTTATTGGCTTGAAGGTTTTCAATTAAGATTCATTCATTCATTAAATAGTCTAATTATCGAAAAGAAAAAAAAAAGAAAAAATAATTTGAAAAAAAGACATTTTCGGTATCGGTTTCTGTTTTCAGTCAAGTGCATCCCGGATTTGCGGTTCGGTTTCGGTCCAGAATTTCCATTTCAGTGCATCACTATTTGAAAGAATAAGATTATTTTAATAAACATTCATTTTTTATTTTGCTCCATTATACTGTAAAATACATTTAAAAATTGTGATTGTACCACTTTCTCATAGGGAGGCTTGGGTAATCTGGTTATTAGTCAGTGAATATGAACAGAGGGCATACACACATATGCTCCACTCGCTAGCCTTATCCAAATGCAACTTTGGCTGTGTGTTTATGCGTTTGAAGATGTTAAACACTCAGTAAAATAAAGTAATTTGTTTAATACTTAAATAAAGCAATTTGGGTTTTTTTTGCTCTAGAATGTCCCTTTAAAAACTGTAGAGCATGTTTTCTTTCATGTAATTGGCAAGAGTCCATGAGCTAGTGACATATGGGATATTCAATCCTACCAGGAGGGGCAAAGTTTCCCAAACCTCAAAATGCCTATAAATACACCCCTAACCACACCCACAATTCAGTTTTACAAACTTTGCCTCCTATGGAGGTGGTGAAGTAAGTTTGTGCTAAGATTTCTACATTGATATGCGCTTCTCAGCATTGTTGAAGCCCGATTCCTCTCAGAGTACAGCGAATGACAGAGGGACGTGAAGGGAGTATCACTTATTTGAATACGATGATTTCCCTAACGGGGGTCTATTTCATAGGTTCTCTGTTATCGGTCGTAGAGATTCATCTCCTACCTCCCTTTTCAGATCGACAATATACTCTCAATTTACCATTACCTCTACTAATAACTGTTTCAGTACTGGTTTGGCTATCTGCTATATGTGGATGGGTGTCTTTTGGTAAGTATGTTTTTTATAACTTAAGACACCTCAGCTATGGTTTGGCACTTTATGCATTTATATAAAGTTCTAAATATATGTATTGTACTTATATTTGCCATGAGTCAGGTTCATGTATTTCCTTGTGCAGACTGTCAGTTTCATATTTGGAGAATTTAAACATTTTAAGAAATTTATTTCTTACCTGGGGTTTAGTCTTTTTTTCAATTGACTACTTCTTGCTATTGCGGGTATTAGGCCCGCGGGTGCATCAAATGCTAAACTTTTTTGCTTCATTCCGGCGTCATACGTGACGCCGAGACCTTTCACACCGTGGCGTGTGAATTTTTTTTTTCATTATTTCAATACCCCATTGATGTTTGCCTCTTGCTTTTTTCTCTATCAGAGGCCTATGCTTTTGCATTTTTTCCCATTCCTGAAACTGTCATATAAGGAAATAGATAACTTTGCTTTATATGTTGTTTTTTCTTTTACATTGAGCAAGATGTCCCAATCTGATCCTGTCTCAGAAGTTTCTGCTGGAACATTGCTGCCTGACATCGGTTCTACCAAAGCTAAGTGCATTTGTTGTAAAAGTGTAGAAATTATTTCACCAAATGTCATTTGTAATAGTTGTCATGATAAACTTTTACATGCAGATAGTGTTTCCATCAGTAATAGTACATTGCCAGTTGCAGTTCCTTCAACTTCTAATGTGCATGATATACCTGTAAATTTTAAAGAATTTGTTTCTGATTCTATTCTGAAGGCTTTGTCTGCATTTCCACCTTCTAATAAAAGTAAAAGGTCTTTTAAAACTTCTTATTTAGCAGGAAATTTCAAATGACCAGCAACATAATAATTTATCCTCTTCTGATGAGGATCTATCTGATTCAGAAGATCCTTCCTCAGACATTGACACTGACAAATCTACTTATTTATTTAAAATAGAGTATATGCGTTCTTTATTAAAAGAAGTGTTAATTACTTTGGATATAGAGGTAACCAGTCCTATTGACGTTCAGTCTAATAAACGTTTGAATGCTGTTTTTAAACCTCATGTGGTTTCCCCAGGGGTTTTTCCTATTCCTGAGGCTATTTCTGATATGATTTCTAGGGAATGGAATAAACCAGATACTTCTTTTATTCCTTCTTCAAGGTTTAAAAAATTGTATCCTTTACCAGCAAAATCTATAGAGTTTTGGGGAAAAATCCCCAAAGTTGATGGGGCTATTTCTACTCTTGCTAAACGTACCACTATTCCTATGGAAGATAGTACTTCCTTTAAGGATCCTTTAGATAGGAAGCTTGAATCTTATCTAAGTAAGGCCTATTTATATTCAGGTCATCTTCTCAGACCTGCTATTTCTTTGGCTGATGTTGCGGCTGCCTCAACTTTTTGGTTGAAGAATTTAGCTCAACGAGAATTGGATCCTGACATATCTAGCATTACTCGCTTACTGCAACATGCTAATCATTTTACTTGTGATGCCATTTTTGATATTATCAAAATTGATGTTAGATCCATGTCTTTAGCTGTATTAGCTAGAAGAGCTTTGTGGCTTAAATCTTGGAATGCTGATATGACATCTAAATCTAGATTACTATCTCTTTCTTTCCAAAGTAATAATTTATTTGGTTCTCAGTTGGATTCTATTATTTCAACTATCACTGGAGGAAAAGGAGTTTTTCTGCCTCACGATAAAAAAGCCTAAGGGTAAATCTAAGGCTTCTAACCGTTTTCGTTCCTTTCGTCAGAATAAGGAACAAAACTCAATCCTCCTCCCAAGGAATCTGCTTCCAATTGGAAGCCTTCCTCAAATTGGAATAAATACAAGCCATTTAGGAAACCAAAGTCAGCCCCTAAGTCCGCATGAAGGTGCGGCCCTCATTCCAGCTCAGCTGGTAGGGGGCAGATTAAGGTTTTTCAAGGATTTTTGGATAAAATCTGTCCAAAATCATTGGATTCAGAGCATTGTCTCTCAAGGGTATCGAATAGGATTCAAAGTAAGACCTCCTGTGAGAAGATTTTTTCTCTCACGCATCCCTGTAAATCCAGTAAAAGCTCAGGCTTTTCTGAAGTGTGTTTCAGACCTGGAGTCTTCAGGGGTAATCATGCCAGTTCCTCCTCAGGAACAAGGTTTGGGGTTTTATTCAAACCTATTCATTGTACCAAAGAAAGCAAATTTATTCAGACCAATTCTGGATCTGAAAATTTTGAATAGTTATGTAAGAGTACCAACTTTCAAGATGGTGACTATAAGGACTATTCTGCCTTTTGTTCAGCAAGGACATTATATGTCCACAATAGACTTGCAGGATGCATACCTTCATATTCTGATTCATCCAGAACACTATCAGTTTTTGAGATTCTCTTTTCTAGACAATCATTACCAATTTGTTGCTCTTCCATTTGGCCTAGCAACAGCTCCAAGAATCTTTTCAAAGGTTCTGGGTGCCCTACTATCTGTAATCAGAGAACAGGGTATTGCGGTGTTTCCTTATTTGGACGATATCTTGGTACTAGCTCAGTCTTTACATTCTGCAGAATCTCACACGAATCAACTAGTGTTGTTTCTTCGGAAACATGGTTGGAGGATCAATTTACCAAAAAGTTTCTTGATTCTTCAGACAAGGGTCACCTTTTTAGGCTTCCAGATAGATTCAGTGTCCATGACTCTGTCTCTAACAGACAAGAGATGTTTAAAATTGGTCGCAACATGCCGGCACCTTTAGTCTCAGTCATTCCCTTCAGTGGCTATGTGCATGGTTTTAGGTCTCATGACTGCAGCATCGGACGTGATCCCCTTTGCTCGTTTTCACATGAGACCTCTACAGCTTTGCATGCTGAATCAATGGTGCAGGGATTAAACAAAGATATCACAATTAATATCCTTGAATCCCAATGTACAACACTCTCTGACATGGTGGATAGATCACCATTGTTTGGTTCAAAGGGCTTCTTTTGTTCTGCCAACCTGGACTGTGATCTCAACAGATGCGAGTATTTCAGGTTGGGGAGCTGTTTGGGGATCTCTGACAGCACAAGGGGTTTGGAAGTCTCAAGAGGCGAGATTACCAATAAATATTTTAGAACTCCGTGCAATTCTCAGGGCTCTTCAGTTTGGCCTCTGCTAAAGAGAGAACCGTTCATTTGTTTTCAGACAGACAATATCACAACTGTGGCTTATGTCAATCATCAGGGTGGGACTCACAGTCCCCAAGCTATGAAAGAAGTATCTCGGATACTTGCTTGGGCGAAATCCAGCTCCTGTCTAATCTCTGCGGTGCATATCCCAGGTGTAGACAATTGGGAGGCGGATTATCTCAGCCGCCAGACTTTACATCCATGGGAGATGTCTCTCCATCCAGATGTGTTTTCTCAGATTGTTCAGATGTGGGGTCTTCCAGAGATAGATCTCGTGGCCTCTCATTTAAACAAGAAACTTCCCAGATACCTGTCCAGGTCCAGGGATGTTCAGGCGGAAGCAGTGGATGCACTGACACTTCCTTGGTGTTATCATCCTGCTTACATCTTCCCGCCTCTAGTTCTCCTTCCAAGAGTGATCTCCAAAATCATCATGGAACAGTCTTTTGTGTTGCTGGTGGCTCCAGCATGGCCACACAGGTTTTGGTATGCGGATCTGGTTCGGATGTCCAGTTGCCCGCCTTGGCCACTTCCGTTACGGCCGGACCTACTATCTCAAGGTCCGTTTTTCCATCAGGATCTCAAATCATTAAATTTGAAGGTATGGAAATTGAAAGCTTAGTTCTAAGTCATAGAGGTTTCTCGGACTCAGTAATTAATACTATGTTACAAGCTCGTAAATCTGTCTCTAGAAAGATTTATTATAGAGTTTGGAAGACTTACATTTCATGGTGTTCTTCTCATAAATTCTCCTGGCATTCTTTTAGAATTCCTAGAATTTTACAGTTCCTTCAGGATGGTTTGGATAAGGGTTTGTCTGCAAGTTCCTTGAAAGGACAAATCTCTGTTCTTTCTGTTTTATTTCACAGAAAGATTGCTATACTTCCTGATATTCACTGTTTTATACAGGCTTTAGTTCGTATTAAGCCTGTTATTAAATCAATTTCTCCTCCTTGGAGTCTTAATTTGGTTCTGAAGGCTTTACAGGCTCCTCCATTTGAGCCTATGCATTCTTTGGACATTAAACTACTTTCTTGGAAAGTGTTATTCCTTTTGGCTATCTCTTCTGCTAGAAGAGTTTCTGAGCTGTCTGCTCTTTATTGTGAGTCTCCTTTTCTGATTTTTTCATCAGGATAAGGCAGTTTTGTGGACTTCTTTTCAATTTTTACCTAAGGTTGTGAATTCTAACAACATTAGTAGAGAAATTGTTGTCCCTTCCTTGTGTCCTAATCCTAAGAATTCTTTGGAGAGATCCTTATATTCTTTGGATGTGGTAAAAGCTTTTAAATATTATGTTGGAGCTACTAAAGATTTCAGGAAGACTCCCAGTCTATTTGTTTTATTTTCTGGTCCTAGGAATGGTCAGAAGGCTTCTGCTATTTCCTTGGCTTCTTGGTTGAAAGTTTTGATTCATCAAGCTTATTTGGAGTCGGGTTAGGCCCCGCCTCAGAGAATTACAGCTCATTCTACTAGATCAGTCTCCACTTCGTGGACTTTTAAGAATGAAGCTTCAGGGGGTCGATCCGATAAAAATCGTCGCCCTCAAAAGTCGTCGACGCCAATATTTGCGCGGGTTTGGTATCCTATATACGGCGTAACCTAGAAGTAACGCGCGTATATTTCTGCCGTCGCCCGTAGTTTTTTGGGCCATAGGCAGGTATACCAAACCCGCGCAGTTTGGTATCCAATATACAGCGTAAAGACTTACGTGGCGAAAATGGAGAAATCTTACTCCATTTTCACCTCGCCACAAAAAGCAGCCGTAAGAAGCCTTACGCTGACTATTGGAGCCCTGTAACTCCCTAAACTGGCTGCTAAAATAAACCTAACACCTAACGCATGCGCAATGTCTATCTCCCTGTCAACCGCGATCCCCCGCCGCAATCCATAATAAAGTATTTAACCCCTAAACCGTCGCCATCTACATAAACTAACCCCCTTCTGTGAGCCCCTAAAACCGCCACCATCTAACTGATGTATCCCCTAATGTGAACCCCTTACACCGCCGCCATCTATATAAAAATTATTAACCCCTAATTTAATCTACCTACCCTGCCGCCAGCTATATTATCTATATTAACCCTAAGTATATTATAGTTAATATAGTTATTACATTATATATATTAACTATATTAACCCTAATTATATTAGTGTTAATATAGTTAATATAGTTACTATAGTATTTATATAAACTATCTAACTCTAACATCCTAACTAAACTCTTATTAAAATAAATCTAATATTAATATTATTAATTAAAATATTCCTATTTTTTGTGCCCCCACAAAAGGCCCTTTTAAGGGCTGGTAAGGTAAAAGAGCTTTGAACTTTTTTTAATTTAGAATAGGGTAGGGAATTTTTTTTATTTTGGGGGTTTATTATTTTATTAGGGGGCTTAGAATAGATGTAATTAGCTTAAAAATCTTGTAATCTTTTTTTTATTTTTTGTAATTTAGTGTTTTTTTTTTTTGTAATTTAGTTTAGTTTATTTAATTGTATTTTTAGATAGATATTTGTAGTTTATTTAATTTATTGATAGTGTAGGTGTATTTGTAACTTAGGTTAGGATTTATTTTACAGGTAATTGGGTAATTATTTTAACTAGGAAGCTATTAAATTGGTAATAACTATTTAATAGCTATTATACCTAGTTAAAATAATTAACAATTTACCTGTAAAATAAATATAAACCCTAACATAGCTATAATGTAATTATTAATTATATTGTAGCTATCTTAGGGTTTATTTTATAGGTAAGTATTTAGATTTAAATAGGAATATTTTAATTAATAATATTAATATTAGATTTATTTTAATAAGAGTTTAGTTAGGATGTTAGAGTTAGATAGGGTTATTATACTTAATATATATATAATATAATAACGATATTAACTATATGAACCTTAATATAATTAGGGTTAATATAGTTAATATAGCTGGCGGCGGTGTAGGGGGATTAGATTAGGGGTTAATACATTTATTATAGGTGGCCGCGGTGTAGGGGGATGTAGATTGTAGGCAAAAGAGCAGTTTACTTTGTGACAAAGCCCCGCCAAAAGCCCTTTTAAGGGCTGGCAAAAGAGCTGTTACTTTGGGGCAATGCCACGCAAAAAGCCCTTTTCAGGGCTATTTGTAGGGTTAGACTTAGGTTTAGTGGTAGGGATAGTTTAATATTTTAGGGGTTAAATAATTTAATATAGATGGCGGCGGGGTAGGGGGATTAGATTAGGGGTTAATAATTTTAAAATAGATAGCGGCGGGGTAGGGGCTCACTTTAGGGGGTAGGTAAGGTAGATGGCGGCGGTGTTAGGGGCTCACTTTAGGGGGTTATAGATTTAATATAGCTGGCGGCGGTTTAGGGGTTAATAACTTTATTAGGTAGCGGCGGGCTCCGGGAGCGGCGGTTTAGGGGTTAATACATATTTTATTGTTAGGCTAGTGAGGGGGGATAGCGGATAGAGGGTTAGACGTGTCGGGCTATGTTAGGGAGGCGTGTTAGACTTGTCGGGCTATGTTAGGGAGGCGTGTTAGACAGTGCGGGTGATTTAGACTTTAGTCAGGTTTTGTAGGCGCCGGCAGTTTCTAACGTGCCGCAAGTCACTGGCGACGCCAGAAATTTGTACTTGCGCAGATTTCTGGACATCGCTGGTTTGTCAGACTTACGGCATGTTAGCATCTGACGGCGCCATATATGGGATAGCTCGAGTTGCGAGCTGAAACTGCGGGCGACGCTGGTTCCCTCGATTGCGCTGCAAACTACGATCTATATCGGATCGCGCCCCAGTTGATCAGATTTGCAAAGCGGCGACTTGGTCTTCTGTGCAGACATTTACTAAATTCTACCGTTTTGATGTATTTGCTTCTTCGGAAGCAGTTTTTGGTAGAAAAGTTCTTCAGGCAGCTGTTTCAGTTTGATTCTTCTGCTTTTGATTTAAGTTTTTTTTCTTTCAAAAATGAAATAAACTTATTTTTTTGGGTTGTGGATTAATTTTTTCAGCGGAATATGGCTGTTTTTATTTTTATTCCCTCCCTCTCTAGTGACTCTTGAGTGGAACACTCCACATCTTGGGTATTGATATCCCATATGTTACTAGCTTATGGACTCTTGCCAATTACATGAAAGAAAACATAATTTATGTAAGAACTTACCTGATAAATTCATTTCTTTCATATTGGCAAGAGTCCATGAGGCCCACCCTTTTTATGGTGGTTATGATTTTTTGTATAAAGCACAATTATTTCCAAATTTCCTTTGTTGATGCTTTCTACTCCTTTCTTTATCACCCCACTGCTTAGCTATTCGTTAAACTGAATTGTGGGTGTGGTGAGCGGTGTATTTATAGGCATTTTGAGGTTTGGGAAACTTTGCCCCTCCTGGTAGGAATGTATATCCCATATGTCACTAGCTCATGGACTCTTGCCAATATGAAAGAAATGAATTTATCAGGTAAGTTCTTACATAAATTATGTTTTTGTTCTATTTTGCTGTGTGTTGTGATATGCTGTGGGCGATAAGAGGTTAAGGCAGCACACCTATGTAGAGATTTCTGGCATTAAATAAGTCATTTGTCTGTAATGCTTGAGAGCCGTTCCCTGCAGCAGCTGTACCGGCCGCTGGCGCAGATCTAATACCTAATTGGCATCTCTGATCTAATAACCTCTCATGAATGCTTCAGCGTAATATCTCTGGAGTGAGAGCTTCTCGTGACCACACATCTCCATATCACTGCAAAGAATAGGAAGACCTAGAGGATAATTATACTCCTGAGCATCACTGGGAAGTCAATTAAATCTGTTAATTGGTCCTGGCACAAAATAAGCTCTGCAAATGTGTCCAGTAGAAATGTATACATTATTATTTTACAGCTTTAAAATTGTAATCCTGGTAATGACGAGGTGACATGCAGGTGTAGGAAGGTGCATAGTCCTCCTAAGAGGTGTGTGTTTGCTGTGCTGCCTTTATAGCTCTTACAGTCAGATGTCCAGGGTCTCTTAATGCTGGGTTCTGTACCTTGTCTATTCCTCTATGTTTTGGCCCTTGCCTACATAGCCTACTGTGGCCATTACATGCATAATGTGTCTGCTGTATGTACTGCGCAATGCTGACAATAACCATCTGCTTAGTGTTCCCCACTGATTATTCTGCATAGTCTATCCCTTGGATAGTTCTCTGAATTGTATGTCCTGCTGAACATCTGCATAGTGTGTCCTGCTAACCATTGTCTGCATAGTGTGTCCCACTGAGCATTGTCTGCATAGTGTGTCCTGTTAACCGTTTTCTGTATATTGTATCCTGCTAACCATTGTCTGTATAGTGTATCCTGCTAACCATTGTCTGTATAGTGTATCCTGCTAACCATTGTCTGTATAGTGTATCCTGCTAACCATTGTCTGTATAGTGTATCCTGCTAACCATTGTCTGTATAGTGTATCCTGCTAACCATTGTCTGCATAGTGTGTCCTGCTAACCATTGTCAGCATAGTGTGTCCTGCTAACCATTGTCTGTATATTGTATCCTGCTAACCATTGTCTGTATAGTGTGTCCTGTTAACCGTTGTCTGTATATTGTATCCTGCTAACCATTGTCTGTATAGTGTATCCTGCTAAGCATTGTCTGCACAGTGTGCCCTGCTAACCATTGTCTGTATAGTGTGTCCCACTGAGCATTGTCTGTATAGTGTGTCCTGTTAACCGTTGTCTGTATATTGTATCCTGCTAACCATTGTCTGTATAGTGTATCCTGCTAAGCATTGTCTGAACAGTGTGCCCTGCTAACCATTGTTTGCGTAGTGTGCCCTGCTAACCATTGTCTGCATAGTGTGTCCTGCTAACCGTTGTCTGCATAGTGTGACCCACTAACCTTTATCTGTATATTGTGCCCCATTGACCATCCTCTGCATAGTGTGATCCTGCTGATTATCTGTTGTGTTACTGATGAGTCTTGCTGCAGAGTGTATTCCGTTGGTCATCTGCATAGCATGTCCCACTGACCATCTGTATAGCACATTCCACTTACCACCCTGCATATATTGTTTCCCCCTTACCATCCTGTATATAGTTTGTTCTGCTGACTATCCGATGTGTCCCATTAACTGTATATCTGTTCTTGCATTTTGCCTTTAGTATCTATCTGTCAGCCTTTTCAGCCTGTGTGTTTGGCCTGGACTCTAATAGATTATTGCTCCTGCCTCTGCGGCTTCATCCTGTCTTAGACATGATGCTCCTTGACTTTTTGATGCACCTATACATATATGTGGTACTTGCATATACTTCAGTTACATTTATGGAGCAGACAATGTTTACTGCCTCTTTTTGTAGTAGAATCCTAAAACCTGGACTATTGGTAGAATTAGCTCCCCATCACCAGATCACATCATCACTCACTTGTATATTGCATGGGTCTAGCATGTTCCTTTTTCATATATATTAACACTAACAGAGTTTCATGATGTAGATAGAAAATGCCAAAGCTTAGGCGTTGTGGCTTCTTTTGGCACCTGGAATTTGTCCATCCATAGGTAACAAACCTTCTAGTAGATAAAATACACGACCACTGGCTGATTTAAAGCTATATAATGAATGCACATTTTTACGTACAAGAACATTATTACGGTTCTAAGGCACTGATCTAAACCAATAGGAAGCCAGCTTGTGCAGAGGGACAGGGTTTCAGTTCCACTAAGTGCTAGGGCAGGACAATGTCTCAACCAATTTAACTTTTCAGGAAAACAGGTGACATCTTGTTTACAAACAAGGTCATAAGATTATTCATTAGAAGGTCCAAGCTCACTCAGCTTTAATGATCTTCATGTAATTGTGAAGCAAGAGAAATCTATAGTTAAAGGGACAGTTTATTTGAAAAACTGTTTTGGTTAAAAAGATAGATAATCCCTTTATTGCCCATTCCCCAGTTTTGCATAACCAACACGGTTATTTAATATACTTTTTACCTATGTGATTACCTTGTATCTAAGCCACTGCAGGCTGCCCTTTATCTCAGTTTTGTTTTGTTTTTTGTTTTTTTAATACAGGCTTGCATTTTAGCCAATCGGTGCTGACATCTAGGTAACTCCACGGGAGTGAGCACAATTTTATCTATGGTACACATGAACTAGCAGTGATTAGCTGTAAAAAAAAAAAACCTGTCAAATGCACTGAGATAAGAGGCGGCCTTCAAGTGCTTAGAAATTAGCATATGAACATACCTAGGTTTAGCGTTCAACAAAGAACACCAAGAGAACAAAGCAAATTTGATGATAGTAAAAAGTAAATTGGAAAGTTTTTTTTAAAATTGCACAACCTATGTAAATCATGAAAGTTTCATTTTGACTACACTGTCCCTTTAAGGAAAACCTGGCTGATGATGATATATTGATATCACCAGATGATGTCACCAGTGATGTCATTGATGATATAAGACATAAAGGTAGAATTGCACACTGAATACAGTACATAAGTGTTTGGAATGTTATATGTAAGTATTTATGTTGTCATTTTTTTACAACAGATTCATATTTTGTTATATTGCGGCTTTGGCAATAATATGGCAGATCAGTGGGGATCCATCACTTAAAAATAGAAAGGCAAAATGTTTTGCTGAGCCTTCCTCTCTGACTTAGCATCCCCTCTCTAATTGCTTACATGCCGACATCCCCTGTCTTTCTCCATCAAACACAATAGCGTTTATTAGCATTTCTATGCTTTGTTATTTTCAATTAGGCTTCTGTTCTAAGCATTTAAACCATATAATTAAATCTTTTCATCTCACAGTTCCCTTGCAGCTGCACTAATTTACAAGTTCAACACGTATGTTCCCAATATACAGTCATTAAATATATAACACAGCATCTATCACTAAAAGAGCGACGCTAGTTTTCTGCTGCTGACTTGATAAAGTTTGGTTTCCACTCTAGGGCTGCTTTAATTTGTATATGATTAGTCTTTTGTGCAGCCCTTAAAAGGACTTTAAAGAGAAAGTGTTCTCCAGTTTTCATATAACTGCATGTAATAGACACTACTATAAAGAAGAATATACACAGATACTGATCTAAAAATCCAGTGTAAAACCTTCTAAACACTTACTTAGAAGCTCCCAGTTGATGAGATTAGGCTGATACACCCACTGAAAGGTGCTGGGCAAAAAGGAAGAGAAAACAACACCCCTCCCCTGCATTTGAAAAGACATATTACACAAACAGGGGCAAGCAGGAATCTTTTTTTTGTTTTTACTATAGTTTAATCATCACACTACATAGTGAAGATATAGGTGTCCCATGGCCATAACTTGTATAACAAAGAAGAAACGTTGCAGATATGTTATAAAAAGTTTGCGCACGCTAAGGGGAACATTTTTACACATACAAGTCTTGTCATTCTTTCATTGGCGAGATGAGCAATTTTTAAGAAATATACTACATTTACTGTGAAACTTAGTTTGCAGATAGATTATCTGGTGTACTACAAAGCATAATCTATTTGTAGATTTAAGAAATGCACATTATATCGTATTTCAACAGCTTTTGGATATACGTCCCATCCACTCTGCTGAGTATTGCAGTCATTAGTGAAGATTTATGAATGTTCTAAGGTAGTGAGACCTATATTTTCCTATAGAAACAACATTGTGAACTAGTTGAGGGAAATCCCACTTTTTTAGAACATTTCAGCTGGTTTGACCTTTGCAAAACTGGTGAGACTGAACATTTATCTCAGTGATCTCTTGAAAAGTAGGTCCTTAATGAGACATTGGCCCATATTTATCAAAGTGTGGATGTACAAGGTTCCCAGGCTGGTAACCAGTCTGCTCACATCAGGGGCCTCCAAAGCAGCATCCACTGCCAGAGTTTAAAATCGCTCAAGAATTTTCTTGTGCTGTCCTGCCAGCCCATTTGTGTGCTGTCCTGCCAATCAATTGCATGGGAGAAGGGCTTGTCCCAGATGAAGGAGTCCAGGATGTTTGGCATCCACAGCTTCTGAGGTTGCAGACCAGTGAAGAAGCAGAGATTGTAAATCCACACAGATGGGAAAAGAGCACACCTTGTGCAGGGGCACGGAGTAGCAGACTTGCCAGATCCTTACTGTCAAATAGATACATGTAGAGATACTCCAGCCACCAAAGATTTCTTTAAAAGACCTTTATTTTCATAGGTTGTTTTTTTAACCCAAACTATGAAAATCAAGGTCATTTGGAGAGGCAAAGTTTCCTTAACTTCATAAATGGAGCCCCTCGCATTGCAGCTCTTGACCAGCCTTAAAGTGAAGGTAAACTTTGATGAATGAAAGCCCGTTTTTTAAAAATACTACTAAAAACAGGAGCACTTTCATTCATCAAAGTTTACAAATCAGCCGTTTTGATTAAAAACTTACCTTTTTTTTCTTTTCACAGCTACAGCAGCTTCTCCCTCCTGGAAATCCTCTCTTCACACGTCAGCAATGACTAATCCGGCTTCCTCCAATCACAGCATGGCCTCAGGCATTGACTACCCTGGGGGGAAAGCCGTGATTGGAGGAAGCTGGATTAGTCATTGCTGATGTGTGAAGAGAGGATTTCCAGGAGGGGGGAGCTGCTCTGGCTGTGAAAAGAACAAAGGTAAGTTTTTAATCAAAACGGCTGATTTGTAAACTTTGATGAATGAAAGTGCTCCTGTTTTTAATAGTAATTTTAAAAAAACGGCTTTCATTCATCAAAGTTTACCTTCACTTGAAGGCAGGAGGTTACACTCGAGCACTTGTGCAATAATAAAAGCATTTTATAATTTGCTCTTATGTATGTTCCTCATTGATAAGGTAGGATGGCCCTATCAGTAGTGGGGCTGGGTGGGAACATATGGATTATATTTATTTTCATATTAATATGGTCCACAATAAACATCTTAAAGGGAGGGTTTCTTAAAATCTATTGGTTTTAATGTTATTTTGTTTTCGATTATAATTGTGCTTTTTAGTTACAAAGTGGTCCAGGGGCATCTAATCTTTTCATCACTCAGGATATTTTTGTTTTCTGCTTTTTCCTTGCAGATTTTGTGACCTAACGTACCTAGGGATAAAAAATCAAAGAGAAAAAAACACACACCCATATTAAACCAAACTTTAAGGGGAACGAAAGTCAAAATGAAACTTTCATGTGGGTGTTAAACACATAGCAGTGCAGGGTCACAAGTGTTAAAAATACATCATCTAATGAAATAGAACCTGTAATATTTCCACTATAATGACCCTTTAACACCACTCACAAAAGGTTTTATTAAAAATGTCATATCCTTTTCAGAAGGTGCATAAAAATTATGATCGTAGCTTGATATTTTTCTTTCACAATAATAGTAATTAAAAAAAACTGCGTACAAACTTATTAGCCAGTTGTCATCAATACTGAATCAGTTATCTGTAATGTTTTACTCTTGTCTTTATGAGGGTCTCTTTGCAAGTGGCCAGCTCGTCTAATGGATTCTAAGGATTACCCAAGATGCTTGTAATGTTCCTGCTGGACAAGACATATAATGCAGGCATTTTTTTCTCCCAGATAAATTTGGTTTAATCCATATACCTAGTAAATGTTTCTTTTGCGTAGAGTATGTGTGAAGACCCACGCTCTCAATTTGGACAAGAAGGTTACATGCTGCTGAGAAATTCATGATTAACACTGGTACATAAGTAGCAATCAGAGCTGAATTTAATTAGACAGTGTCTCAACAAAGCCATATGCGTGACAAAATGATTGTGCGGCACATCAATGCCATTTGTATTTCTTTTTTTCTCTCTCTTCAGTTACTCTTATAAAAGAAATGAACATACAAATGACATTGGAGAAAAGCAAGATGAGGTCTACATTTTTATGTATTTATTTTTAATAGCCTGTTAAATTGATCTACTCTTTGCAGATAACCTTAGCTCTGTAGTTTTGCTTATTAGTTCTTCTTTAATGTTGTGCTGTGAGAACCATATCCATATAAAGGGTGGCTCTACTGGGGTGCAAAAGCAACTTAAATGTTTGTTGCACACCTGGTGTGATGAGGAAGTGGATGAAAAATGACCACCCCAGATCAACTCGTCGTGACCCTGTGTGCACAGGCATCACATCCGTCTTTACTCTGCGTTTGTTTCAGACACCACCTAATTATAAAACATTTGTTATCAGCCCAAGACTGCGCAAGGCACCTCACCTAATTCTGTGCGTAGTCTTTGTTCTTTCTCCTTGGTTTAATTCGTACTTTTCCTCCTTTTGTTTTATTGACAAATGCTGAAGAAAACGAGGTAATAAAAACCCTGTAACTACTGAAGCAGATTGCAATTCTGTCTTTTTGTGCATCAATTTCCAAGCATTATTTTTAGATGACAGCCCATTGTTCATGCAAAATTCTACCTTTATATATCGATTTCTTTCCTAAGATATGGTGAGTCCACAACATCATCAATTACTGTTGGGAATATCACTCCTGGCCAGCAGGAGGAGGCAAAGAGCACCACACTGTTAAGTATCACTTCCCTTCCCACAAACCCCAGTCATTCTCTTTGCCTTGGTGCATGGAGGAGGTGAATTTTCGGTGTCTGAAGAAAAATTGGATTTCTTTCGCTACAAGCAAGATTTATCTAGTATTGAAAGCCAGAGTAGGTTTACTCTGTTCTTTCTCCTTTTTCAAGGATCGGGTGTAGCCGTAGTCCACGTCGGCCTCTTCAGTAGTGCAGTGGTGGCTTTAAACCAGGAACTTGTGAGGTGGGCCTCACTGCGTTTTGCTAACATGTTGCTGCCCTTGTATAGAAAGCCAGTGTAGGTTTACTCTGTTCTTTCTTTTTTCTACAGGTCTCTGTGGGGAGTGGCATCCTCTCATACCGTTTAAGCTGTCCTCCTGTCAGACTACAGGTAAGTGCCTTTTGTCTTCTGGGTATGGGAGACTGTGCACTTCATAAGGTGAGCGAGCTGCAGAATTATATGGGACACATGTATCCTTCACATGGATACTGACAGGCAGAGAGCAGGCACTTACAGTGTGACTGGAGACCAGGGATTTTTACTTCTATTGCCTTGAAGTATAATCTTTTTCTTGGGGTTTCAGCTAAGCAAGCTAGTAATAAAGGAGGACAGATGTTTCTCTTTTATAGTGGGGTTCCTTGAGGAAGCCGATGGGGCAGGAAGACGTAATGGAAAAGAGATCGCCTCCCCCTTGTCTAGTATTAATATGCCGGACTAAATGACTACAGTAGTTTAGTCTGTTCCACTGTCAAGCGGTAGTGCTTTCATTGTGGACATTATTTGAACTCTGTGTGGGCTGCGACTACAGGGTATGCAAACTGTGAATGAAACTTTTATTTGAGAGTGTCAGTATGTGCTTTGATCTACCGCCATTACTAGTGGCGAGAAGAGACGCAGTATTTTCTGAGGAGGGAAGCAGAAGCGCACTCTTGTATGGGGCGCTGTTTCCCGTTGGCGGGTCACTTGACCCGACTCTCCGCTTTAGATAAGTCTTGCACCGGAGTCTGTAGTTGTAGACTAGCGTAGTGGCATCTCTCAAAGTTTTATTTCAGCTCCAATCGACAGGAGCTATGCAGTGATTCCTCTGCATAAAATGCAAGGGTCTTTTCAATGTAATGTAATTTCTTCAGTTAGGCTGAAGGGTTTTTGCATACTGGTCATTCTGCAACCATATCAGAGTTTTAAAGAACAAGTAAATTTCACATTAACACATTTCAATGTTATTTATTCATGTTACATTTTTCAATGTTAAAATAAAAGTTTTTTCTTTCTCATTTCATGCTGCATTAAGAACTTATATGTATTTGTTATTTATGTTTTGTATTGAGCACAAATTATTGCCTATATGCAATTCTGTACTGCTTTCTTAGCTACAACTTTCTCTTCTAGAGATAGGTTGTTGCCTGCTGAACCCTATGTCTCTCAGGTGGATGCTGTTCAGGCAATACCACAGCTTTCTCCTTAGACGTCCTAAGCCCCAATGGTGTCACATGCAGTGCCCTGCGGTTTCTCTCAATCTCCTGGAGGAGTTATTTGCCTGCAGAAATTCTGCCCAGGTATTTGCTGCGGTATCTGTGGCATTATCTGCTTTTCCTATTCTTAAGGGAAATCGCAAGAGGAAAATTAGAGATTCAGATAGATAGTAAGGTTTCTGTGCCACCTACTGCTACTCTGGTTGCCTTCCTCATAGGTCGACTGAGGAGGATACGTCTGTAGCCTCTGAGGGTGAAATCTCAAATGCGGACAGTATAATCCCTTCATCTGATGCTGAAGTAGTATCTTTCAGATTTAAGCTTGAGTACCTTTGTGTATGTTAAAGGAGGTTTTGGCTACTTTGGAGCGACTCCGATATGTATGTCATTGTCAATCCTAATTAATCTAGTACATTTTATAAATACTCGGATTCCTGTTAGAGACCGTGCTAGGAGATTTTTCACAGGAATGGGAGAAGTCAAGGATTCTTTTTTCTCAGTCTCTTGTTTTTTTAAAAGGATGTTTCCTGTCGCTGTCTCCATTAAATATCATAAAACGGTGCCTAAAGTAGAAGGGCATTTCTACTCTGGCTAAGAGAACTACGATTCCTAGTGAGGATAGCTCTTCTTTTCAGGAACAATGGACTGAACTGGAGGCTTACATGGAAGTTTGTATTGCCGTTGTGTCAAGTGCAGCATCTTATTGGTGCAATGCCTTGTCCTATTCCAATTTGGTAGGGACTCCTTTGGAGGAGTTCCAGTACAGAATAAAGGCTCTTAAGCTAGCCAATTATTTTATGTCTGATGCTACCATGCAAGTTTTTAAGCTGGGAGCCAAGATATCTGGCTTAGCTGTGCTAGCCTGTGGGGCATTGTGGCTATATTGTTGGTCAGTGAATTTTTTTCTCTGAGTCCAAGCTTCTGGCACTTCCTTACAAGGAATATTTCCTGACAGGAATAGTCCTGATATCACGGATGGAAAAGGTTTTTTTCTACCACAAGTCAAGATGAATAGACTTAAAGGCGTTTGCCCCCAATCTGTGATCGGTCTAAGTGGGGGGCTGAATCTCTCTGTCTCTTCTTCAAACATGGATACAATATGTCCCAGATAGGCTGCGGTCATGGTATCTCAGGGTTACTGCATAATATTCATACCTTTCCTCCCAGAGGCAGGTTCCACCTCATAATTTTTATCTGCAGGCCAGATAACAGTGAGGCATTTTTGTAGTGTGTTTGGGGACCTATCTTCACTGTAAGTGATAGTTCCAGTTCCTGTAAGGGACCAGGGTCTAGGATTCTATTCATTCCTGTGCGTGGTTCCCAAAAAAGAGGAGTTTTTCGTCCTATGGTAGACATAAAGTGTCTCAACAAGTTGTCTCAGGGAGAAAGCCCTCTGGTGGCACAAGAACAGAGAAACAGATACCGTCCTTCGAAAGGAAACTTGTGTTTCCATTCTTTTTTTTGGTCCAGGAGGGTCAGTTCATGGTGGCCATAGACCTGGAGGACGCGTATTTTCTAGTTCTTGAGTTTTGTCTTTCTGTCAAACACATTCAGTTTGTGGCTCTCACCTTTGGCTTTGCCACGGCACCCATAGGGGGCTATATTGGCAGTGATCAGTGTTCAGAGAATTGCTGTGATGCCCTTCCTGGAATTCATAATGTTTTTTCAACAAGCAAACTCTCATACAGAGATCTTGTTGTCTTTCTTCATTCCCACAGATGGGAAGTGAATCTGGAAATAAGTTCCCTTGTTCCAGCTACAGGGGTAGTTTTCTTAGGGACCATATTAGTTTCCCTATCTCTGAAAATATTTTTGTCAGAGGTCAAAGAATCAAGGATTCTTTCCTCCTGCCTCTATCTGCACTCTACTATTTGGCCCTTCAGTGGCTCAATGTATGGAGATAATTGGTTTGATAGTTGCTTCATTGGACATCATCCCTTTGCTCGATTCCATCTGAGAGTCTGTGCGGTGACGTCACCGTGCAACTTTATTTATACTTAACAATGTTAAGTATAGGAGCAGGGAGCCCCCAGATCTCCCTCAAGGTGGGAAAGTGCTAGCAACAGCTCTGAGCCGTCGTTAGCTCAAAATTAGCTAATATTAAAATATTTCAATGTTTATTTGACAAATCATCACAAAACACATTTAGGTTAAAGAGACAGTCTACACCTTGGTCATCTTAAAGTCTTACCTTGGATTAAGCTGCAAATAACCTCCTGCCCCCCTTTCTATATCATGCAGCAATTATAGTAAAAAAGTTATTTTAAAATGAAAATTGTTTCTAGCAACTTTGAAATGGCTGCCAAGCTCAGCCCACTGATGACATCACGGGCTGGGCTGCATATGGCATCCAATCACAAAAGGCTCACTAGTTGGATTCAACAGACTGTCAATACTATTCAGCAGAGAGCCTAGATGCAGCCCTGATCGTGATGTCATCCATTTAAAACTGTAAAAAGAGAGAGAGATGCACTCAGCTGAGACAGAACAAAAGCTAGAAAAACTTCCGTGCCTGTTCATTGTAGGGGGCCACTCAGGGTGCATACTCTTTTAGCACACTATGCCCCTTCACAAAGAAAAAATATCCTGTAGCATATCAGTCTGACCCTGCCCAATGACAGTCCAGCACCGAAATACCAGGCAATTCTTCTCTGAACAAGAGAAATAACAACCCCAGACGCTCGTTTCGGCCTTCTGTGGGCCTCGTCAGTGAGGTGCAGTCGCATCTCTTTAAGGGCATGTGTGCAAGGAGTCCACGTCTGGTTTCCCCTTTTACTCTTAGGGAGACCCAAGAGCAATTTGCATAAATATAAAAAGAGAGAGAGAGATGCACTCAGCTGAGACAGAACAAACGCTAGAAAAACTTCTGTGCCTGTTCATTTTAGGGTGCCACTCAGGGTGCATACTCTAGCCATAGAACAAGCTATTATGCTATTGTTCGTTCCCAGGTTGAGCGCTTCTCTCTTTTTATTTATGCAAATTATGACACTTAGGGAAGTCTCCCTAAGTGTGATGCGGGAATCCAGACGTGGACCCGTTGCTCAGTGTGCCTAGAGGGATATGGCTGCACGTCACTGACGAGGCCCACAATAGGCTGAAACGTACGTCTGGGGTTTTGCCGTTTCTCTCGTTCAGAGAGGGATTGCCTGGTATTTCAGGGCTGGACTGTACTGTGAAGTCAGGATCAGACTGATATGCTACAGGAAAGTTCTTCTTTGTGAAAGGCACATGTTGAGCAAAAAGAGGCTGCTTCTAAGGTGGTAACTAGCCATAGAGCAAGCTATTATGCCATTGTTTGTTCCCAGGTTGAGCGCTTCTCTCTTTTTATTTATGCAAATCCATTTAAAACTGGCCAGAATCAATATTCATTTTAAAATAACTTTTTACTGTTCCTGCTGCATGATATAGAAAGTATGCAGGAGGCTATTTGCAGCATAATCCAAGGTAAGACTTTAAAATGACTAAGGTGTAGACCGTCCCTTTAAAATGTTCTTAGGAGTAAACTCCATAGTATATGTCAGCCTGGAAAAATTGATCTACCTGCAAAATTAATGTTTTATAAGCATTTTAAACTGTGATTTTGTTAACAATATCGGCAGGAATTTACAGTTTTACACCTCTTGCAGTGTTTTCCCTGTCTACTTGGCTTTGGGCTTAGAGAGACCAGATATAAATGAATGCATGCACTGCTCTGTACAATCACTGGGTAGAATGTAGCTGGTCAGACAAACCGCACCATAGTTAAATATGAAGATCTAAATTACAGACACATTCCTGTGCTACCCCATTGGGGATCTCTATGACTCTTCCAGTCTTTCTTTCAGTTTTATAAGATGTGATAACTCCCTAAAACTCATGTCTTCATAGATACCTATTAGTTCAGAGCTCGACAAACTCAGGAGCAAGGGAGCCACTGGCTCCTATAATTTTACCCCTGACTTCTAACTTTTGGGTCATTCTCCATATATATTTATACTCTTACTGGCTCCTAAATTTTTAACAGATTTGTTGACCCCTGTATTAGTTATCCCATACTACGTGCTCACAGCAGCTTTATCCCACCCTGTCTGCCATTAAACTATCCCCTGATTCTCCCCTACATCATACACGTCTGCAGTATCTGTGTGCATGTAATTTATTTTCTATGATGTATTTATTGCAGCTATATTTGTGTTGTTTAAATAAGTCAACATTGTTACATTTCCAACCAAGCTTAGAACCTTTCCTTTGCTTATGAAAATATTTGTTTTCCACTATGTTCAGTTGTCCAATTCCTAGAAAAGGTTTTAATCTATTTTCAGTGGTTATTTATTATTATTATTAGTATTATTACTATTATATAGTTTCCAGTTTCCCACCTTTATATGTAAATTTGTCCGTCCATTTTACCATATACCAGTTGTATATGAGCATCAGTCTACTTCAGGCTTACGGCTGCTTTCTGACATTGACCACTCTTCAAATCTCTACTACAGTGGGATATTTTCCGCCACAAGTTAAAGGGACATGAAACAAAAAAGTTTCCAATTTATTTCTGTTATAAATTTGCGTCTTTCTCATGTTATTATTTGCTGAAGAGATATCTAGATAGGTAGCGTGCACATGCCTGTAGCACTACATGACTTGAAATACTGCTGCCATCTATTGATTTTGGTAATGTATAACATTGTTCAAAAACTGCTGCCATATATTGCTGCAGACACGTGCAATCTCCTGTATTTACATCACTGCTTTTCAACAAAGGATAACAAGAAAATGAAGGCAATTTGATAATAGAAGAAAATTGGAAAGTTGATTAAAATAGTGTGATGTATCTGAATCATGTCCCTTTAATATCCAAGAAAAAGTATTCTGCGCCGTATTAGGGCCACACTAGGGCTCTTGGCATTTCCTTGCAGGCGCAGGTTCCTTGGTGATATTGTGCCCTCTGGTAGCTGCATAAGAGATAAAACCTAGCAATGCGTCACCAGGCTGTCATTTCTCTTCGGTCGCTGATTAAGTCCTAATGTCATTTCCATGGTGTACGTTGCCTCGTTTTATTGAAATTGAAGGAAAAACTTAGGGCATTCTTGCTCCCAATTTTTATCGCTGCTCCCAGCACACAGGGAGGTAACAAAACCACATTATTATGGTATTAATCACCATTTCATGCTCAAGTCTTCAGTCTAGTTGTGTAGCTTACCCATATTAAAAAACACAGCAACATGACACTATACAATTCTTATTTGAAGTATGCAGAACAACATTTATAATTATAAAAATCATATTTAATAATCACTTTATTTTCAAAATACATAGTTTAAATTATACTAAATACTATATACTGTAAGACATACCTTATTTGTCTTTTTTGAAATGGCGAGAGTGCTGGTCAGGGAGACAAGTGCATTAATAAAAGTGCAGTCTGCTCTGTGACTTTTCTTTTAACCCCTTAGCCTCCTTGAAGGGCAGCCATAGGGGTTAATTAATGTTAATGTGTGCAAAGAGAGAAAATGCCTGCACTGGGCTGGCACAAGAAGCGAGTAGAGTCTAAATTCAAATGAGCGCATTTATTTTAATTAACTGAAGGAGGTCGCTCACCTGGGACACTGCACTGTCACCCTAGCAGTGGCATTGATAGATGAAAGGCCAACTCTTCCTCTGATCACTTGGATGGATTAGCCCTTCAAACTGCTTACACTAGAGAACCTATTCAAATTCAGAGGATATTATCACTTTCTGATGACTTTCATTCTCTAGTAAACTGGCACAAAATATATAGATTCGCCCTTCCCTCTGATTCTAAACACACGGTCATCATCCTCATAGGGTAAAGGAATCAGCGGTGGAGTAGGAGTTGTGCGTGAGATACTAGCTGCAGTTAAAGGGGCACTGTACCCAAATGTTTTCTTTTGTAATTCAGATAGAACATGCAATTTTAAGAAATTTTCTAATTTACTCCTATTATCAATTGTTCTTCGTTCTCTTGCTATCATTATTTGAAAAAGAAGGCATCTAAGCTTTTTTTTGGTTTCAGTACTCTGGAGAGCACTTTTTTATTGGTGGATGAATTTATCCACCAATCAGCAAGGACAACCCAGGTTGTTCACCAAAAATGGGCCGGCATCTAAACTTACATTCTTGCATTTCAAATAAAGATACCAAGAGAATGAAGAAAATTTGATAATATGAGTAAATTAGAAAGTTGCTTAAAATTTCATGCTCAATGTGAATCACTAAAGAAAAATTTTGGGTACAGTGTCCCTTTAAGGGCACCTTAAAGGTGGCTAAATGTACTCACCAATCAGCAAGCGCTATCCAGGCATCCTGAACCAAAAATGTGCCAGCTCATTAGCTTAGATTCCTGCTTTTTCAAATAAAGATAACAAGAGAACGAAAAAAAAATGTATAATAGGAGTGAATTAGAAAGTTGCTTGAAAACTGCATGCTCTATCTGAGTCATGAAAGAGAAAAAAATTGTGTTTAGTGTCCCTCTAATGCAAAAGCACTTCAGCTAGTGCTGTTGTTTCTTTATGTTTTTAAAGGGTCGGTAAAGTCAAACTTAAATGAGCAGTCAAGTCAAACTTAAAGTGAATGTAAACTTTTATGAAATAGTGCCCGGTTTTTAACAATACTATTAAAAACAGGGGCACTTTCATTCATCAAAGTTTACATTACAGTGGATATTAAAAAAACTTACCTTCTTCTCCTGAAACGCCGGATCACCAATCCCCCCGCCTGCTTCTTCCTGCTGTACTTACACAGCAATGACGAAACCGGCTTCCTCCAATCACGGCGTGGCCTCACCAGATGGACGCTCCTGGGGGGGTTGGAGCCGTGATTGGAGGATGCCAGTTTCGTCATTGCTGACAAAGTACAGAGTACCTGCAAGCTGGGGGATCGGCGATCCGGCGTTTTAGGAGAAGAAGGTAAGTTTTTGTAAAATCCACTGTAATGTAAACTTTGATGAATGAAAGTGCACCTGTTTTTAATAAAATTTCTCCAACATAGGTGTGTCCGGTCCACGGCGTCATCCTTACTTGTGGGATATTCTCTTCCCCAACAGGAAATGGCAAAGAGCCCAGCAAAGCTGGTCACATGATCCCTCCTAGGCTCCGCCTTCCCCAGTCATTCTCTTTGCCGTTGTACAGGCAACATCTCCACGGAGATGGCTTAGAGTTTTTTAGTGTTTAACTGTAGTTTTTATTATTCAATCAAGAGTTTGTTATTTTAAAATAGTGCTGGTATGTACTATTTACTCTGAAACAGAAAAGAGATGAAGATTTCTGTTTGTAAGAGGAAAATGATTTTAGCAACCGTTACTAAAATCGATGGCTGTTTCCACACAGGACTGTTGAGAGGAATTAACTTCAGTTGGGGGAACAGTGAGCAGACTTTTGCTGCTTGAGGTATGACACATTCTAACAAGACGATGTAATGCTGGAAGCTGTCATTTTCCCTATGGGATCCGGTAAGCCATTTTTATTACAGAAAGAAAAAAAAAGGGCTTCACAAGGGCTTTTAAGACTGTAGACATTTTCTGGGCTAAATCGATTCATATATAAGCATATTTTATACTCCATAGCCTTGAGGAATTATTTTAATCTTGGGAATTATGTAAAATAACAGGCAGGCACTGTATTGGACACCTTATTCTCTAGGGGCTTTCCCTAATCATAGGCAGAGTCTCATTTTCGCGCCTCTATTGCGCACTTGTTTTTGGGAAGCATGACATGCAGATGCATGTGTGAGGAGCTCTGATACATAGAAAAGACTTTCTGAAGGCGTCATTTGGTATCGTATTCCCCTTTGGGCTTGGTTGGGTCTCAGCAAAGCAGATACCAGGGACTGTAAAGGGGTTAAATATAAAAACGGCTCCGGTTCCGTTATTTTAAGGGTTAAAGCTTCCAAATTTGGTGTGCAATACTTTTAAGGCTTTAAGACACTGTGGTGAAATTTTGGTGAATTTTGAACAATTCCTTCATACTTTTTCACAATTGCAGTAATAAAGTGTGTTCAGTTTAAAATTTAAAGTGACAGTAACGGTTTATTTTAAAACGTTTTTTGTACTTTGTTATCAAGTTTATGCCTGTTTAACATGTCTGAACTACCAGATAGACTGTGTTCTGAATGTGGGGAAGCCAAGGTTCCTTCTCATTTAAATAGATGTGATTTATGTGACACTAAATTTAGAGAAAATGATGCCCAAGATGATTCCTCAAGTGAGGGGAGTAAGCATGGTACTGCATCATCCCCTCCTTCGTCTACACCAGTCTTGCCCACACAGGAGGCCCCTAGTACATCTAGTGCGCCAATACTCCTTACTATGCAACAATTAACGGCTGTAATGGATAATTCTATCAAAAACATTTTAGCCAAAATGCCCACTTATCAGCGAAAGCGCGACTGCTCTGTTTTAGAAAATACTGAAGAGCATGAGGACGCTGATGATATTGGTTCTGAAGTGCCCCTACACCAGTCTGAGGGGGCCAGGGAGGTTTTGTCTGAGGGAGAAATTTCAGATTCAGGGAAAATTTCTCAACATGCTGAACCTGATGTGATTACATTTAAATTTAAATTGGAACATCTCCGCGCTCTGCTTAAGGAGGTGTTATCTACTCTGGATGATTGTGAGAATTTGGTCATTCCAGAGAAACTATGTAAAATGGACAAGTTCCTAGAGGTCCCGGGGCCCCCCGAAGCTTTTCCTATACCCAAGCGGGTGGCGGACATTGTAAATAAAGAATGGGAAAGGCCCGGTATACCTTTCGTCCCTCCCCCCATATTTAAAAAATTGTTTCCTATGGTCGACCCCAGAAAGGACTTATGGCAGACAGTCCCCAAGGTCGAGGGGGCGGTTTCTACTCTAAACAAACGCACCACTATACCTATAGAAGATAGCTGTGCTTTCAAAGATCCTATGGATAAAAAATTAGAAGGTTTGCTTAAAAAGATGTTTGTTCAGCAAGGTTACCTTCTACAACCAATTTCATGCATTGTTCCTGTCACTACAGCAGCGTGTTTCTGGTTCGATGAACTAGAAAAGGCGCTCAATAATAATTCTTCTTCTTATGAGGAGATTATGGACAGAATTCATGCTCTCAAATTGGCTAATTCTTTCACCCTAGACGCCACTTTGCAATTGGCTAGGTTAGCGGCGAAAAATTCTGGTTTTGCTATTGTGGCGCGCAGAGCGCTTTGGCTAAAATCTTGGTCAGCGGATGCGTCTTCCAAGAACAAATTGCTTAACATTCCTTTCAAGGGGAAAACGCTGTTTGGCCCTGACTTGAAAGAGATTATCTCTGATATCACTGGGGGCAAGGGCCACGCCCTTCCTCAGGATAGGTCTTTCAAGGCCAAAAATAAACCTAATTTTCGTCCCTTTCGCAGAAACGGACCAGCCCCAAGTGCTACGTCCTCTAAGCAAGAGGGTAATACTTCTCAAGCCAAGCCAGCCTGGAGACCAATGCAAGGCTGGAACAAAGGAAAGCAGGCCAAGAAACCTGCCGCTGCTACCAAGACAGCATAAGATGTTGGCCCCCGATCCGGGACCGGATCTGGTGGGGGGCAGACTCTCTCTCTTCGCTCAGGCTTGGGCAAGAGATGTTCTGGATCCTTGGGCACTAGAAATAGTCTCCCAAGGTTATCTTCTGGAATTCAAGGGGCCTCCCCCAAGGGGGAGGTTCCACAGGTCTCAATTGTCTTCAGACCACATAAAAAAACAGGCATTCTTACATTGTGTAGAAGACCTGTTAAAAATGGGAGTGATTCATCCTGTTCCATTAGGAGAACAAGGGATGGGGTTCTACTCCAATCTGTTCGTAGTTCCCAAAAAAGAGGGAACATTCAGACCAATCTTAGATCTCAAGATCCTAAACAAGTTTCTCAAGGTTCCATCGTTCAAAATGGAAACCATTCGAACAATTCTTCCTTCCATCCAGGAAGGTCAATTCATGACCACGGTGGATTTAAAGGATGCGTATCTACATATTCCTATCCACAAGGAACATCATCGGTTCCTAAGGTTCGCATTCCTGGACAAGCATTACCAGTTTGTGGCACTTCCGTTCGGATTAGCCACTGCTCCAAGAATTTTCACAAAGGTACTAGGGTCCCTTCTAGCGGTGCTAAGACCAAGGGGCATTGCAGTAGTACCTTACTTGGACGACATTCTGATTCAAGCGTCGTCCCTTCCTCAAGCAAAGGCTCACACGGACATTGTCCTGGCCTTTCTCAGATCTCACGGGTGGAAAGTGAACGTAGAAAAAAGTTCTCTATCTCCGTCAACAAGGGTTCCCTTCTTGGGAACAATAATAGACTCCTTAGAAATGAGGATTTTTCTGACAGAGGCCAGAAAATCAAAACTTCTAAACTCTTGTCAAATACTTCATTCTGTTCCTCTTCCTTCCATAGCGCAGTGCATGGAAGTAATAGGTTTGATGGTAGCGGCAATGGACATAGTTCCTTTTGCGCGAATTCATCTAAGACCATTACAACTGTGCATGCTCAGTCAGTGGAATGGGGACTATACAGACTTGTCTCCGACGATACAAGTAGATCAGAGGACCAGAGATTCACTCCGTTGGTGGCTGTCCCTGGACAACCTGTCACAGGGGATGAGCTTCCGCAGACCAGAGTGGGTCATTGTCACGACCGACGCCAGTCTGGTGGGCTGGGGCGCGGTCTGGGGACCCCTGAAAGCTCAGGGTCTTTGGTCTCGGGAAGAATCTCTTCTCCCGATAAATATTCTGGAACTGAGAGCGATATTCAATGCTCTCAAGGCTTGGCCTCAGCTAGCAAAGGCCAAGTTCATACGGTTTCAATCAGACAACATGACGACTGTTGCGTACATCAACCATCAGGGGGGAACAAGGAGTTCCCTGGCGATGGAAGAAGTGACCAAAATCATTCAATGGGCGGAGACTCACTCCTGCCACTTGTCTGCAATCCACATCCCAGGAGTGGAAAATTGGGAAGCGGATTTTCTGAGTCGTCAGACATTTCATCCGGGGGAGTGGGAACTCCATCCGGAAATCTTTGCCCAAATTACTCAATTGTGGGGCATTCCAGACATGGATCTGATGGCCTCTCGTCAGAACTTCAAGGTTCCTTGCTACGGGTCCAGATCCAGGGATCCCAAGGCGACTCTAGTAGATGCACTAGTAGCACCTTGGACCTTCAAACTAGCTTATGTATTCCCGCCGTTTCCTCTCATCCCCAGGCTGGTAGCCAGGATCAATCAGGAGAGGGCATCGGTGATCTTGATAGCTCCTGCGTGGCCACGCAGGACTTGGTATGCAGACCTGGTGAATATGTCATCGGCTCCACCATGGGAGCTACCTTTGAGACGAGACCTTCTTGTTCAAGGTCCGTTCGAACATCCGAATCTGGTCTCACTCCAACTGCCTGCTTGGAGATTGAACGCTTGATCTTATCAAAGCGAGGGTTCTCAGATTCTGTCATTGATACTCTTGTTCAGGCCAGAAAGCCTGTAACTAGAAGAATTTACCACAAAATATGGAAAAAATATATCTGTTGGTGTGAATCTAAAGGATTCCCTTGGGACAAGGTAAAAATTCCTAAGATTCTATCCTTTCTTCAAGAAGGTTTGGAGAAAGGATTATCTGCAAGTTCCTTGAAGGGACAGATTTCTGCCTTGTCTGTGTTACTTCACAAAAAGCTGGCAGCTGTGCCAGATGTTCAAGCCTTTGTTCAGGCTCTGGTTAGAATCAAGCCTGTTTACAAACCTTTGACTCCTCCTTGGAGTCTCAATTTAGTTCTTTCAGTTCTTCAGGGGGTTCCGTTTGAACCCTTACATTCCGTTGATATTAAGTTATTATCTTGGAAAGTTTTGTTTTTGGTTGCAATTTCTTCTGCTAGAAGAGTTTCAGAATTATCTGCTCTGCAGTGTTCTCCTCCTTATCTGGTGTTCCATGCAGATAAGGTAGTTTTACGTACTAAACCTGGTTTTCTTCCGAAAGTTGTTTCTAACAAAAACATTAACCAGGAGATAGTCGTGCCTTCTTTGTGTCCGAATCCAGTTTCAAAGAAGGAACGTTTGTTGCACAATTTGGATGTTGTTCGTGCTCTAAAATTCTATTTAGATGCTACAAAGGATTTTAGACAAACATCTTCCTTGTTTGTTGTTTATTCTGGTAAAAGGAGAGGTCAAAAGCAACTTCTACCTCTCTCTCTTTTTGGATTAAAAGCATCATCAGATTGGCTTACGAGACTGCCAACGGCAGCCTCCTGAAAGAATCACAGCTCATTCCACTAGGGCTGTGGCTTCCACATGGGCCTTCAAGAACGAGGCTTCTGTTGATCAGATATGTAAGGCAAGCGACTTGGTCTTCACTGCACACTTTTACTAAATTTTACAAGTTTGATACTTTTGCTTCTTCTGAGGCTATTTTTGGGAGAAAGGTTTTGCAAGCCGTGGTGCCTTCCATCTAGGTGACCTGATTTGCTCCCTCCCTTCATCCGTGTCCTAAAGCTTTGGTATTGGTTCCCACAAGTAAGGATGACGCCGTGGACCGGACACACCTATGTTGGAGAAAACAGAATTTATGTTTACCTGATAAATTACTTTCTCCAACGGTGTGTCCGGTCCACGGCCCGCCCTGGTTTTTTTAATCAGGTCTGATAATTTATTTTCTTTAACTACAGTCACCACGGTATCATATGGTTTCTCCTATGCAAATATTCCTCCTTTACGTTGGTCGAATGACTGGGGAAGGCGGAGCCTAGGAGGGATCATGTGACCAGCTTTGCTGGGCTCTTTGCCATTTCCTGTTGGGGAAGAGAATATCCCACAAGTAAGGATGACGCCGTGGACCGGACACACCGTTGGACAAAGTAATTTATCAGGTAAACATAAATTCTGTTTTTTACAAACCGGGCACTATTTCATTAAAGTTTTCATTCACTTTAAAGAGACATTGTACAGTAGATTTTTCTTTGTATAAAAGTTTTGTAGATTATTTATATAGCCCATCTGGGAGTGATTTTGTAATACTGTATAGTTTTGCTTATTTTTAAAATAACAATGTGCTGATCAGCACTCAGGGTAGGGGGGTTCTGCTCTTCCTGCTTTCTCAGCCCTTTGCAGTAAGTGTCCCAGTCTAACCTCATCAACAGTACTAAACTGGAAGCTTCTATCTACTTTTTTAAAAGGGTTTATACTGGATTTGTAGATCAGTATCTGAGTATATTCTTCTTTATACTAGTGTCTATTACATGCAGTTATATGACAATTAGTGTATACTGTATATTTATATCAGTATCTGTACATATTCTGTATAGTAGTGTCTATTACATGCAGTTATATGACAATTAGTGTATACTGTATATTTATATCAGTATCTGTACATATTCTTCTTTATGGTAGTTTCTATTACATGCAGTTATATGACAATTAGTGTATACTGTATATTTATATCAGTATCTGTACATATTCTGTATAGTAGTGTCTATTACATGCAGTTATATGACAATTAGTGTATACTGTATATTTATATCAGTATCTGTACATATTCTGTATAGTAGTGTCTATTACATGCAGTTATATGACAATTAGTGTATACTGTATATTTATATCAGTATCTGTACATATTCTGTATAGTAGTGTCTATTACATGCAGTTATATGACAATTAGTGTATACTGTATATTTATATCAGTATCTGTACATATTCTGTATAGTAGTGTCTATTACATGCAGTTATATGACAATTAGTGTATACTGTATATTTATATCAGTATCTGTACATATTCTGTATAGTAGTGTCTATTACATGCAGTTATATGAACATTGGTGTATACTGTTTATTTATATCAGTGTCTGTACATATTCTGTATAGTAGTGTCTATTACATGCAGTTATATGACAATTAGTGTATACTGTATATTTATATCAGTATCTGTACATATTCTGTATACTAGTGTCTATTACATGTAGTTATATGACAATTAGTATATACTGTATATTTATATCAGTGTCTGTACATATTCTGTATAGTAGTGTCTATTACATGCAGTTATATGACAATTAGTGTATACTATATATTTATATCAGTATCTGTACATATTCTGTATAGTAGTGTCTATTACATGCAGTTATATGACAATTAGTATATACTGTATATTTATATCAGTATCTGTACATATTCTGTATAGTAGTGTCTATTACAGGCAGTTATATGACAATTAGTGTATACTGTATATTTATATCAGTATCTGTACATATTCTGTATAGTAGTGTCTATTACATGCAGTTATATGACAATTAGTGTATACTGTATATTTATATCAGTATCTGTACATATTCTGTATAGTAGTGTCTATTACATGCAGTTATATGACAATTAGTGTATACTGTATATTTATATCAGTATCTGTACATATTCTGTATAGTAGTGTCTATTACGTGCAGTTATATGTAATTAGTGTATACTGTATATTTATATCAGTATCTGTACATATTCTGTATAGTAGTGTCTATTACATGCAGTTATATGACAATTAGTGTATACTGTATATTTATATCAGTATCTGTACATATTCTGTATAGTAGTGTCTATTACATGCAGTTATATGACAATTAGTGTATACTGTATATTTATATCAGTATCTACATATTCTGTATAGTAGTGTCTATTACATGCAGTTATATGACAATTACTGATATAAATGTACAGTATACACTATCTGTACATATTCTGTATAGTAGTGTCTATTACATGCAGTTATAAGACAATTAGTGTATACTGTATATTTATATCAGTATCTGTATATATTCTGTATAGTAGTGTCTGTTACATGCAGTTATATGAACATTAGTGTATACTGTATATTTATATCAGTATCTGTACATATTCTGTATAGTAGTGTCTATTACATGCAGTTATATGAACATTAGTGTATACTGTATATTTATATCAGTATCTGTACATATTCTGTATAGTAGTGTCTATTACATGCAGTTATATGACAATTAGTGTATACTGTATATTTATATCAGTATCTGTACAGATTCTGTATAGTAGTGTCTATTACATGCAGTTATATGACAATTAGTGTATACTGTATATTTATATCAGTATCTACATATTCTGTATAGTAGTGTCTATTACATGCAGTTATATGACAATTACTGATATAAATGTACAGTATACACTATCTGTACATATTCTGTATAGTAGTGTCTATTACATGCAGTTATAAGACAATTAGTGTATACTGTATATTTATATCAGTGTCTGTACATATTCTGTATAGTAGTGTCTATTACATGCAGTTATATGACACTTAGTGTATACTGTATATTTATATCAGTGTCTGTACATATTCTGTATAGTAGTGTCTATTACATGCAGTTATAAGACAATTAGTGTATACTGTATATTTATATCAGTATCTGTATATATTCTGTATAGTAGTGTCTGTTACATGCAGTTATATGAACATTAGTGTATACTGTATATTTATATCAGTAGCTGTACATATTCTGTATAGTAGTGTCTATTACATGCAGTTATATGAACATTAGTGTATACTGTATATTTATATCAGTATCTACATATTCTTCTTTATAGTAGTGTCTATTACATGCAGTTATATGACAATTAGTGTATACTGTATATTTATATCAGTATCTGTACATATTCTGTATAGTAGTGTCTATTACATGCAGTTATATGAAAATTGGTGTATACTGTCCCTTTAAGCTTTTATGGTTTAGACAGAGCATGCACTTATACAAAAACTTGTTCCAATTTACTTCTGTTACCTAATGTGTGCTTTGTTCTCTTGGTATCCTTAGTAATAAGTGAATCTAGCAAGGCTGAGGAGTGGGCTTGTCTTTTCAGCACTCCAGCAGTGTTTGCAACAATGTTTATAGCAGTGTTATACATTGTTGCAAACACTGCTTCCACAGAGTGCTAAAAAACCATGCACACTACTTAAAGGGACAGTAAACATTGAGTTAGTTTTTTTTTTTTAATCAATTGTGCAGGATGCATGCCATTATGCAGTGTCTTACATTTGAAAAAAAATATTTTAATTTATATTTTTAGGCAGTCAAAAGTCCTCATTTGTATTCTTTATAGCCCTCCAGCGCCGTGTTTTTAAATAATAATAAAAAAAAGCTAAACAGGGTTAATGAATAAGCAGCCCACAACTTTATCCAGAGCGGGAGCTCATTATATTAGAGAGATGAAACCAAATGTTTCTTTTTATGATTCAGAGGCAGTATGCAATTTTAAGCAACTTTCCAATTTCCTTTTTTTATTTAATTTGTTTGTCTCTTGATGTCCTTTAAAAAGCATACCTATGTAGCAATCTATAGTATGACTACAAATATATTCTAACAAGACTATGAAGTAATTTTGACTTTAGTGTCACTTTAAATGGTTTTATTCTTCAACAAAGGATACTAAAACCATAAACATTTGTTTGACTTTTCTGTCCCTTTACAGGGACATTAAACACTAAATACGTGTCATGCACCCCCCCTTCTTTTTACGGCTGCTGCCATTATAGTAACTAAGTTATGGAGGTATCTGAAGGAGAGTTACTGCTGCACGTGCAAACAGGTCAGCACCGGAATGTTTTGAAAGTTAGATTTCAAGATGACGGCACCCATAACTAGAGGGAGGCACAGAATAACCTCAATACTGTGCTTCTAAATATATATTTAGGCCTAGATTATGAGTGGAGCAAAATTGTTCTTTCACAAGTGCGATATTTGTGCTCCACTCAGTAATACCAGCATACGCAAATGTGGGCTGGTATTACAAGTTAAGCGCAATGCGAACACAACCTTGCGTTCACATTGCCTGGAAACCTTTCGCTCACAAGAGTGTGCTTCCATAGACTCCAATGGGATCCTCGTTCTCATGCCGTGAGACAAGGCAGAGAACCTAGCACAGCGCAAAGGGTAACTCGTGCATTGATGGGCAGCAAATAGAAATATATAAGAATATACATATTAGGGATGCCACGTTGGCTATGTTTTTCTGGATACATATGAGTTTATGCAGTTCAACAATTTTATTTAACCCCTTAATGACAACTGACGTACCAGGTACGTCATGCAAAAACTTACTGTTAATGACAATAGACGTACCTGGTACGTCAGTTGTCTAACAGAGTGCTGGAAGTGATCACAATCACTTCCAGCAGCTCTGAGGGTATTGCAGTGATGCCTCGATATGGAGGCATCCTGCAATACCCCTTTACAAGCCTCCGATGCAGAGAGAGCCACTCTGTGGCCCTCTCTGCACCGGTAGTGATGGTGCCGATGGTGCCTTTGTCCGGTGGGAGGAGGGAGCGTGTGCGCGCGCGTGCACGAGTGCGCGTGTGCACGTTGGTGCGCGTGCACACGTTGGTGCGCGTGCACGTGCGCGCATTAGCCACACTGACACCAATGAAGGAAGGGGGAAAAAAGTAAAAAAATAAAGTTAATTTTTTTTTTACATATAAAAGGATCTGGGAGGGGGTGGGGGTATTGTGGGGGGGCTGCTACACTACAGAAATAATTAAATATACAAATAAAAGTTATAAATAAAATTTAAATAGTTTGGTTTGTGGGGCCAAACTGGGTACTGGCAGACAGCTGCCAGTACCCAAGATGGCGGTAATTAGGTAGGGGAGAGGGTTAGAGAGCTGGAGGGGGGGATCAGGGAGGTTGGTGCTAAGGCAGGGGTCCATCACAACTAAAATATTTTATAATTTCTCCAACATAGGTGTGTCCGGTCCACGGCGTCATCCTTACTTGTGGGATATTCTCTTCCCCAACAGGAAATGGCAAAGAGCCCAGCAAAGCTGGTCACATGATCCCTCCTAGGCTCCGCCTACCCCAGTCATTCTCTTTGCCGTTGTACAGGCAACATCTCCACGGAGATGGCTTAGAGTTTTTTAGTGTTTAACTGTAGTTTTTCATTATTCAATCAAGAGTTTGTTATTTTCAAATAGTGCTGGTACGTACTATTTACTCAGAAACAGAAAAGAGATGAAGAATTCTGTTTGTATGAGGAAAATGATTTTAGCAACCGTAACTAAAATCCATGGCTGTTCCACACAGGACTGTTGAGAGCATTAACTTCAGTTGGGGGAACAGTTTGCAGTCCTTGCTGCTTGAGGTATGACACATTCTAACAAGACGATGTAATGCTGGAAGCTGTCATTTTCCCTATGGGATCCGGTAAGCCATGTTTATTACGATTGTAAATAAGGGCTTCACAAGGGCTTATTTAGACTGTAGACATTTTTTGGGCTAAATCGATTGATATTAACACTTATTTAGCCTTGAGGAATCATTTATTCTGGGTATTTTGATATAATAATATCGGCAGGCACTGTTTTAGACACCTTATTCTTTAGGGGCTTTCCCAAAGCATAGGCAGAGTCTCATTTTCGCGCCGGTGTTGCGCACTTGTTTTTGAGAGGCATGACATGCAGTCGCATGTGAGAGGAGCTCTGATACTTATAAAAGACTTCTGAAGGCATCATTTGGTATCGTATTCCCCTTGGGTTTGGTTGGGTCTCAGCAAAGCAGATACCAGGGACTGTAAAGGGGTTAAAGCTTAAAACGGCTCCGGTTCCGTTATTTTAAGGGTTAAAGCTTCCAAAATTGGTGTGCAATATTTTCAAGGCTTTAAGACACTGTGGTGAAAGTTTGGTGAATTTTGAACAATTCCTTCATGTTTTTTCGCAATTGCAGTAATAAAGTGTGCTCAGTTTAAAATTTAAAGTGACAGTAACGGTTTTATTTCAAAACGTTTTTTGTACTTTCTTATCAAGTTTATGCCTGTTTAACATGTCTGAACTACCAGATAGACTGTGTTCTGAATGTGGGGAAGCCAGAATTCCTATTCATTTAAATAAATGTGATTTATGTGATAATGACAATGATGCCCAAGATGATTCCTCAAGTGAGGGGAGTAAGCATGGTACTGCATCATTCCCTCCTTCGTCTACACGAGTCTTGCCCACTCAGGAGGCCCCTAGTACATCTAGCGCGCCAATACTCCTTACTATGCAACAATTAACGGCTGTAATGGATAATTCTGTCAAAAACATTTTAGCCAAAATGAACCCTTGTCAGCGTAAGCGTGGATGCTCTGTTTTAGTTACTGAAGAGCATGACGACGCTGATATTAATATCTCTGAAGGGCCCCTAACCCAATCTGAGGGGGCCAGGGAGGTTTTGTCTGAGGGAGAAATTACTAATTTAGGGAACATTTCTCAGCAGGCTGAATCTGATGTGATTACTTTTAAATTTAAATTGGAACATCTCCGCATTTTGCTTAAGGAGGTATTATCCACTCTGGATGATTGTGAAAATTTGGTCATCCCAGAGAAACTATGTAAAATGGACAAGTTCCTAGAGGTGCCGGGGCTCCCAGAAGCTTTTCCTATACCCAAGCGGGTGGCGGACATTGTTAATAAAGAATGGGAAAGGCCCGGTATTCCTTTCGTCCCTCCCCCCATATTTAAAAAATTGTTTCCTATGGTCGACCCCAGAAAGGACTTATGGCAGTCAGTCCCCAAGGTCGAGGGAGCGGTTTCTACTTTAAACAAACGCACCACTATTCCCATAGAGGATAGTTGTGCCTTCAAAGATCCTATGGATAAAAAATTAGAAGGTTTGCCGAAACGTACGTCTGGGGTTTTGCTGTTTCTCTTGTTCAGAGAGGGATTGCCTGGTATTTCGGGGCTGGACTGTACTGTGAAGTCAGGATCAGACTGATATGCTACAGGAAAGTTTTTCTCTGTGAAAGGCACATATTGAGCAAAAAGAGGCTGCTTCTAGGGTGGTAACTAGCCATAGAACAAGCTATTATGCTATTGTTCGTTCCCAGGTTGAGCGCTTCTCTCTTTTTATTTATGCAAATTATGACACTTAGGGAAGTCTCCCTAAGTGTGATGCGGGAATCCAGACGTGGACCCGTTGCTCAGTGTGCCTAGAGGGATATGGCTGCACCTCACTGACGAGGCCCACAATAGGCCGAAACGTACGTCTGGGGTTTTGCTGTTTCTCTTGTTCAGAGAGGGATTGCCTGGTATTTCGGGGCTGGACTGTACTGTGAAGTCAGGATCAGACTGATATGCTACAGGAAAGTTTTTCTCTGTGAAAGGCACATATTGAGCAAAAAGAGGCTGCTTCTAGGGTGGTAACTAGCCATAGAACAAGCTATTATGCTATTGTTCGTTCCCAGGTTGAGCGCTTCTCTCTTTTTATTTATGCAAATTATGACACTTAGGGAAGTCTCCCTAAGTGTGATGCGGGAATCCAGACGTGGACCCGTTGCTCAGTGTGCCTAGAGGGATATGGCTGCACCTCACTGACGAGGCCCACAATAGGCCGAAACGTACGTCTGGGGTTTTGCTGTTTCTCTTGTTCAGAGAGGGATTGCCTGGTATTTCGGGGCTGGACTGTACTGTGAAGTCAGGATCAGACTGATATGCTACAGGAAAGTTTTTCTCTGTGAAAGGCACATATTGAGCAAAAAGAGGCTGCTTCTAGGGTGGTAACTAGCCATAGAACAAGCTATTATGCTATTGTTCGTTCCCAGGTTGAGCGCTTCTCTCTTTTTATTTATGCAAATTATGACACTTAGGGAAGTCTCCCTAAGTGTGATGCGGGAATCCAGACGTGGACCCGTTGCTCAGTGTGCCTAGAGGGATATGGCTGCACCTCACTGACGAGGCCCACAATAGGCCGAAACGTACGTCTGGGGTTTTGCTGTTTCTCTTGTTCAGAGAGGGATTGCCTGGTATTTCGGGGCTGGACTGTACTGTGAAGTCAGGATCAGACTGATATGCTACAGGAAAGTTTTTCTCTGTGAAAGGCACATATTGAGCAAAAAGAGGCTGCTTCTAGGGTGGTAACTAGCCATAGAACAAGCTATTATGCTATTGTTCGTTCCCAGGTTGAGCGCTTCTCTCTTTTTATTTATGCAAATTATGACACTTAGGGAAGTCTCCCTAAGTGTGATGCGGGAATCCAGACGTGGACCCGTTGCTCAGTGTGCCTAGAGGGATATGGCTGCACCTCACTGACGAGGCCCACAATAGGCCGAAACGTACGTCTGGGGTTTTGCTGTTTCTCTTGTTCAGAGAGGGATTGCCTGGTATTTCGGGGCTGGACTGTACTGTGAAGTCAGGATCAGACTGATATGCTACAGGAAAGTTTTTCTCTGTGAAAGGCACATATTGAGCAAAAAGAGGCTGCTTCTAGGGTGGTAACTAGCCATAGAACAAGCTATTATGCTATTGTTCGTTCCCAGGTTGAGCGCTTCTCTCTTTTTATTTATGCAAATTATGACACTTAGGGAAGTCTCCCTAAGTGTGATGCGGGAATCCAGACGTGGACCCGTTGCTCAGTGTGCCTAGAGGGATATGGCTGCACCTCACTGACGAGGCCCACAATAGGCCGAAACGTACGTCTGGGGTTTTGCTGTTTCTCTTGTTCAGAGAGGGATTGCCTGGTATTTCGGGGCTGGACTGTACTGTGAAGTCAGGATCAGACTGATATGCTACAGGAAAGTTTTTCTCTGTGAAAGGCACATATTGAGCAAAAAGAGGCTGCTTCTAGGGTGGTAACTAGCCATAGAACAAGCTATTATGCTATTGTTCGTTCCCAGGTTGAGCGCTTCTCTCTTTTTATTTATGCAAATTATGACACTTAGGGAAGTCTCCCTAAGTGTGATGCGGGAATCCAGACGTGGACCCGTTGCTCAGTGTGCCTAGAGGGATATGGCTGCACCTCACTGACGAGGCCCACAATAGGCCGAAACGTACGTCTGGGGTTTTGCTGTTTCTCTTGTTCAGAGAGGGATTGCCTGGTATTTCGGGGCTGGACTGTACTGTGAAGTCAGGATCAGACTGATATGCTACAGGAAAGTTTTTCTCTGTGAAAGGCACATATTGAGCAAAAAGAGGCTGCTTCTAGGGTGGTAACTAGCCATAGAACAAGCTATTATGCTATTGTTCGTTCCCAGGTTGAGCGCTTCTCTCTTTTTATTTATTGCTTAAGAAGATGTTTGTTCAGCAGGGTTACCTTCTACAACCCATTTCATGCATTGTCCCTGTCACTACAGCCGCATATTTCTGGTTTGAGGAACTGATTAAGGTGCTCGATAGTGACTCTCCTCCTTATGAGGAGATTATGGACAGAGTCAATGCTCTCAAATTGGCTAATTCTTTCACTCTAGACGCCTCTTTGCAATTGGCTAAGTTAGCGGCTAAGAATTCTGGGTTTGCTATTGTGGCGCGCAGAGCGCTTTGGTTGAAATCTTGGTCGGCTGATGCGTCTTCCAAGAACAAGCTACTAAACATTCCTTTCAAGGGGAAAACGCTGTTTGGTCCTGACTTGAAAGAGATTATCTCTGATATCACTGGGGGTAAGGGCCATGCCCTTCCTCAGGATCGGCCTTTCAAGGCAAAAAATAGACCTAATTTTCGTCCCTTTCGTAAAAACGGACCAGCCCAAGGTGCTACGTCCTCTAAGCAAGAGGGTAATTCTTCTCAGGCCAAGCCAGCTTGGAGACCAATGCAAGGCTGGAACAAGGGAAAGCAGGCCAAGAAACCTGCCACTGCTAACAAGACAGCATGAAATATTGGCCCCCGATCCGGGACCGGATCTGGTGGGGGGCAGACTCTCTCTCTTCGCTCAGGCTTGGGCAAGAGATGTTCTGGATCCTTGGGCGCTAGAAATAGTCTCCCAGGGTTATCTTCTGGAATTCAAGGGACTTCCCCCAAGGGGGAGGTTCCACAGGTCTCAGTTGTCTTCAGACCACATAAAAAGACAGGCGTTCTTACATTGTGTAGAAGACCTGTTAAAAATGGGAGTGATTCATCCTGTTCCATTGAGAGAACAAGGGATGGGGTTCTACTCCAATCTGTTCATAGTTCCCAAAAAAGAGGGAACGTTCAGACCAATCCTAGATCTCAAGATCTTAAACAAATTTCTCAAGGTCCCATCGTTCAAGATGGAAACCATTCGAACTATCCTTCCTTCCATCCAAGAAGGTCAATTCATGACCACGGTGGATTTAAAGGATGCGTATCTACATATTCCTATCCACAAGGAACATCATCGGTTCCTAAGGTTTGCATTCCTGGACAAACATTACCAGTTCGTGGCGCTTCCTTTCGGATTAGCCACTGCTCCAAGGATTTTCACAAAGGTACTAGGGTCCCTTCTAGCGGTGCTAAGACCAAGGGGCATTGCAGTAGTACCTTACCTGGACGACATTCTGATTCAAGCATCGTCCCTCCCTCGAGCAAAGGCTCACACGGACATCGTCCTGGCCTTTCTCAGATCTCACGGCTGGAAAGTGAACGTGGAAAAGAGTTCTCTATCCCCGTCAACAAGGGTTCCCTTCTTGGGAACAATTATAGACTCCTCAGAAATGAGGATTTTTCTAACAGAGGCCAGAAAGACAAAACTTCTGGACTCTTGTCGAATTCTTCATTCCGTTCCTCTTCCTTCCGTAGCTCAGTGCATGGAAGTGATCGGGTTGATGGTAGCGGCAATGGACATAGTTCCTTTTGCGCGCATTCATCTAAGACCATTACAACTGTGCATGCTCAGTCAGTGGAATGGGGACTATACAGACTTGTCTCCAAAGATACAAGTAAATCAGAGGACCAGAGACTCACTCCGTTGGTGGCTGTCCCTGGACAACCTGTCACGAGGGATGACATTCCGCAGACCAGAGTGGGTCATTGTCACGACCGACGCCAGTCTGATGGGCTGGGGCGCGGTCTGGGGATCCCTGAAAGCTCAGGGTCTTTGGTCTCGGGAAGAATCTCTTCTACCGATAAATATTCTGGAACTGAGAGCGATATTCAATGCTCTCAAGGCTTGGCCTCAGCTAGCGAGGACCAAGTTCATACGGTTTCAATCAGACAACATGACGACTGTTGCGTACATCAACCATCAGGGGGGAACAAGGAGTTCCCTAGCGATGGAAGAAGTGACCAAGATTATTCTATGGGCGGAGTCTCACTCCTGCCACCTGTCTGCTATCCACATCCCGGGAGTGGAAAATTGGGAAGCGGATTTTCTGAGTCGTCAGACATTGCATCCGGGGGAGTGGGAACTCCATCCGGAAATCTTTGCCCAAGTCACTCAACTATGGGGCATTCCAGACATGGATCTGATGGCCTCTCGTCAGAACTTCAAAGTTCCTTGCTACGGGTCCAGATCCAGGGATCCCAAGGCGGCTCTAGTGGATGCACTAGTAGCACCTTGGACCTTCAAACTAGCTTATGTGTTCCCGCCGTTTCCTCTCATCCCCAGGCTGGTAGCCAGGATCAATCAGGAGAGGGCGTCGGTGATCTTGATAGCTCCTGCGTGGCCACGCAGGACTTGGTATGCAGATCTGGTGAATATGTCATCGGCTCCACCTTGGAAGCTACCTTTGAGACGAGACCTTCTTGTTCAGGGTCCGTTCGAACATCCGAATCTGGTTTCACTCCAGCTGACTGCTTGGAGATTGAACGCTTGATTTTATCGAAGCGAGGTTTCTCAGATTCTGTTATCGATACTCTTGTTCAGGCCAGAAAGCCTGTAACTAGAAAGATTTACCACAAAATTTGGAAAAAATATATCTGTTGGTGTGAATCTAAAGGATTCCCTTGGGACAAGGTTAAGATTCCTAGGATTCTATCCTTCCTTCAAGAAGGATTGGAAAAAGGATTATCGGCAAGTTCCCTGAAGGGACAGATTTCTGCCTTGTCAGTGTTACTTCACAAAAAACTGGCAGCTGTGCCAGATGTTCAAGCCTTTGTTCAGGCTCTGGTTAGAATCAAGCCTGTTTACAAACCTTTGACTCCTCCTTGGAGTCTCAATTTAGTTCTTTCAGTTCTTCAGGGGGTTCCGTTTGAACCCTTACATTCCGTTGATATTAAGTTATTATCTTGGAAAGTTTTGTTTTTAGTTGCAATTTCTTCTGCTAGAAGAGTTTCAGAATTATCTGCTCTGCAGTGTTCTCCTCCTTATCTGGTGTTCCATGCAGATAAGGTGGTTTTACGTACTAAACCTGGTTTTCTTCCAAAAGTTGTTTCTAACAAAAACATTAACCAGGAGATTATCGTACCTTCTCTGTGTCCGAAACCAGTTTCAAAGAAGGAACGCTTGTTGCACAATTTGGATGTTGTTCGCGCTCTAAAATTCTATTTAGATGCTACAAAGGATTTTAGACAAACATCTTCCTTGTTTGTTGTTTATTCAGGTAAAAGGAGAGGTCAAAAAGCAACTTCTACCTCTCTCTCCTTTTGGATTAAAAGCATCATCAGATTGGCTTACGAGACTGCCGGACGGCAGCCTCCCGAAAGAATCACAGCTCATTCCACTAGGGCTGTGGCTTCCACATGGGCCTTCAAGAACGAGGCTTCTGTTGATCAGATATGTAGGGCAGCGACTTGGTCTTCACTGCACACTTTTACCAAATTTTACAAGTTTGATACTTTTGCTTCTTCTGAGGCTATTTTTGGGAGAAAGGTTTTGCAAGCCGTGGTGCCTTCCATTTAGGTGACCTGATTTGCTCCCTCCCTTCATCCGTGTCCTAAAGCTTTGGTATTGGTTCCCACAAGTAAGGATGACGCCGTGGACCGGACACACCTATGTTGGAGAAAACAGAATTTATGTTTACCTGATAAATTTCTTTCTCCAACGGTGTGTCCGGTCCACGGCCCGCCCTGGTTTTTTAATCAGGTCTGATAATTTATTTTCTTTAACTACAGTCACCACGGTACCATATGGTTTCTCCTATGCTATTATTCCTCCTTAACGTCGGTCGAATGACTGGGGTAGGCGGAGCCTAGGAGGGATCATGTGACCAGCTTTGCTGGGCTCTTTGCCATTTCCTGTTGGGGAAGAGAATATCCCACAAGTAAGGATGACGCCGTGGACCGGACACACCGTTGGAGAAAGAAATTTATCAGGTAAACATAAATTCTGTTTTTTATTTAAAAAAAAAAAAAAACTCTTTTATTTAGTACTGGCAGACTTTCTGCCAGTACTTAAGATGGCGATAACAATTGTGTGGTGGGGGAGGGAAGAGAGCTGTTTGGGAGGGATCAGGGGGTGGGATGTGTCAGGTGGGAGGCTGATCTCTAAAATTAACCCTGCAAGCTCCCTACAAACTACCTAATTTAACCCCTTCACTGCTGGGCATAATTCACGTGTGGT
This sequence comes from Bombina bombina, assembly GCF_027579735.1. Classification (NCBI taxonomy): domain Eukaryota; kingdom Metazoa; phylum Chordata; class Amphibia; order Anura; family Bombinatoridae; genus Bombina; species Bombina bombina. Next base: position 43,736,578 of record NC_069504.1, on the reverse strand, counting down.
GCGCAGCAGCATTTAGCGGCCTTCTAATTACCAAAAAGCAACGCCAAAGCCATATAAGTCTGCTATTTCTGAACAAAGGGGATCCCAGAGAAGCTTTTAAAACAATTTCTGCCATAATAGCACAAGCTGTTTGTAAATAATTTCAGTGAGAAACCTAAAATTGTGAAAAATGTAAAGGTTTTTTTTTTTTATTTGCTCGCATTTGGTGGTGAAATGGTGGCATAAAATATACCAAAATGGGCCTAGATCAATACTTGGGGTTGTCTACTACACTGCACTAAAGCTAAAATTAACCCTACAAGCTCCCTAATTAACACCTTCACTCCTGGGCATAAAACATGTGTGGTGCGCAGCGGCCTTCTAATTACCAAAAAGCAACCACAAAGCCATATGAGTCTGTTATTTCTAAAAAAGGGGATCCCAGAGAAGCATTTACAACCATTTGTGCCATAATTGCAGAAGCTGTTTGTAAATAATTTCAGTGGGAAACCTAAAGTTTTTGATAAAATTTGTGAAAAAGTGAACTTTTTTTTTTTTTATCGCATTTGGCGGTGAAATGGTGGCATGAAATATACCAAAATGGGCCTAGATCAATACTTTGGGAAGTCTTCTAAAACAAAATATACACATGTCAAGGGATATTCAGGTATTCCTGACAGATATCAGGGTTCCAAAGTAACTAGCGCTAATTTTGAAAAAAAGTGGTTTGGAAATAGCAAAGTGCTACTTGTATTTATTGCCCCATAAATTGCAAAAAAAGCAAAGAACATCTTAACATTGGGTATTTCTAAACTCAGGACAAAATTTAGAAACTATTTAACATGGTTGTTTTTTGGTGGTTGTAGATGTGTAACAGATTTTGGGGGTCAAAGTTAGAAAAACATAATTTATGTAAGAACTTACCTGATAAATTCATTTCTTTCATATTAGCAAGAGTCCATGAGCTAGTGACGTATGGGATATACATTCCTACCAGGAGGGGCAAAGTTTCCCAAACCTCAAAATGCCTATAAATACACCCCTCACCACACCCACAATTCAGTTTAACGAATAGCCAAGAAGTGGGGTGATAAAAAAGTGCGAAAGCATATAAAATAAGGAATTGGAATAATTGTGCTTTATACAAAATCATAACCACCACAAAAAAAGGGCGGGCCTCATGGACTCTTGCTAATATGAAAGAAATGAATTTATCAGGTAAGTTCTTACATAAATTATGTTTTCTTTCATGTAATTAGCAAGAGTCCATGAGCTAGTGACGTATGGGATAATGATTACCCAAGATGTGGATCTTTCCACACAAGAGTCACTAGAGAGGGAGGGATAAAATAAAGACAGCCAATTCCTGCTGAAAATAATCCACACCCAAAATAAAGTTTAATGAAAAAACATAAGCAGAAGATTCAAACTGAAACCGCTGCCTGAAGTACTTTTCTACCAAAAACTGCTTCAGAAGAAGAAAATACATCAAAATGGTAGAATTTAGTAAAAGTATGCAAAGAGGACCAAGTTGCTGCTTTGCAAATCTGATCAACCGAAGCTTCATTCCTAAACGCCCAGGAAGTAGAAACTGACCTAGTAGAATGAGCTGTAATCCTCTGAGGTGGAGTTTTACCCGACTCAACATAGGCAAGATGAATTAAAGATTTCAACCAAGATGCCAAAGAAATGGCAGAAGCTTTCTGGCCTTTTCTAGCACCGGAAAAAATAACAAATAGACTAGAAGTCTTTCGGAAAGACTTAGTAGCTTCAACATAATATTTCAAAGCTCTAACAACATCCAAAGAATGCAACAATTTCTCCTTAGAATTCTTAGGATTAGGACATAATGAAGGAACCACAATTTCTCTACTAATGTTGTTGGAATTCACAACTTTAGGTAAAAATTCAAAAGAAGTTCGCAACACCGCCTTATCCTGATGAAAAATCAGAAAAGGAGACTCACAAGAAAGAGCAGATAATTCAGAAACTCTTCTGGCAGAAGAGATGGCCAAAAGGAACAAAACTTTCCAAGAAAGTAATTTAATGTCCAATGAATGCATAGGTTCAAACGGAGGAGCTTGAAGAGCTCCCAGAACCAAATTCAAACTCCAAGGAGGAGAAATTGACTTAATGACAGGTTTTATACGAACCAAAGCTTGTACAAAACAATGAATATCAGGAAGAATAGCAATCTTTCTGTGAAAAAGAACAGAAAGAGCAGAGATTTGACCTTTCAAGGAACTTGCGGACAAACCCTTATCTAAACCATCCTGAAGAAACTGTAAAATTCTCGGTATTCTAAAAGAATGCCAAGAAAAATGATGAGAAAGACACCAAGAAATATAAGTCTTCCAGACTCTATAATATATCTCTCTAGATACAGATTTACGAGCATGTAACATAGTATTAATCACAGAGTCAGAGAAACCTCTTTGACCAAGAATCAAGCGTTCAATCTCCATACCTTTAAATTTAAGGATTTCAGATCCTGATGGAAAAAAGGACCTTGAGACAGAAGGTCTGGTCTTAACGGAAGAGTCCACGGTTGGCAAGAGGCCATCCGGACAAGATCCGCATACCAAAACCTGTGAGGCCATGCCGGAGCTACCAGCAGAACAAACGAGCATTCCTTCAGAATCTTGGAGATTACTCTTGGAAGAAGAACTAGAGGCGGAAAGATATAAGCAGGATGATACTTCCAAGGAAGTGATAATGCATCCACTGCCTCCGCCTGAGGATCCCGGGATCTGGACAGATACCTGGGAAGTTTCTTGTTTAGATGAGACGCCATCAGATCTATTTCTGGAAGTTCCCACATTTGAACAATCTGAAGAAATACCTCTGGGTGAAGAGACCATTCGCCCGGATGCAACGTTTGGCGACTGAGATAATCCGCTTCCCAATTGTCTATACCTGGGATATGAACCGCAGAGATTAGACAGGAGCTGGATTCCGCCTAAACCAAAATTCGAGATACTTCTTTCATAGCCAGAGGACTGTGAGTCCCTCCTTGATGATTGATATATGCCACAGTTGTGACATTGTCTGTCTGAAAACAAATGAACGATTCTCTCTTCAGAAGAGGCCAAAACTGAAGAGCTCTGAAAATTGCACGGAGTTCCAAAATATTGATCGGTAATCTCACCTCCTGAGATTCCCAAACTCCTTGTGCCGTCAGAGATCCCCACACAGCTCCCCAACCTGTGAGACTTGCATCTGTTGAAATTACAGTCCAGGTCGGAAGCACAAAAGAAGCCCCCTGAATTAAACGATGGTGATCTGTCCACCACGTTAGAGAGTGTCGAACAATCGGTTTTAAAGATATTAATTGAGATATCTTTGTGTAATCCTTGCACCATTGATTCAGCATACAGAGCTGAAGAGGTCGCATGTGAAAACGAGCAAAGGGGATCGCGTCCGATGCAGCAGTCATAAGACCTAGAATTTCCATGCATAAGGCTACCGAAGGGAATGATTGTGACTGAAGGTTTCGACAAGCTGAAATCAATTTTAGACGTCTCTTGTCTGTTAAAGACAGAGTCATGGACACTGAATCTATCTGGAAACCCAGAAAAGTTACCCTTGTCTGAGGAATCAATGAACTTTTTGGTAAATTGATCCTCCAACCATGATCTTGAAGAAACAACACAAGTCGATTCGTATGAGATTCTGCTAAATGTAAAGACTGAGCAAGTACCAAGATATCGTCCAAATAAGGAAATACCACAATACCCTGTTCTCTGATTACAGACAGAAGGGCACCGAGAACCTTTGTAAAAATTCTTTGAGCTGTAGCTAGGCCAAACGGCAGAGCCACAAACTGGTAATGCTTGTCCAGAAAAGAGAATCTCAGGAACTGATAATGATCTGGATGAATCGGAATATGCAGATATGCATCCTGTAAATCTATTGTGGACATATAATGCCCTTGCTGAACAAAAGGCAAGATAGTCCTTACAGTTACCATCTTGAACGTTGGTATCCTTACATAACGATTCAATATTTTTAGATCCAGAACTGGTCTGAAGGAATTCTCCTTCTTTGGTACAATGAAGAGATTTGAATAAAACCCCATCCCCTGTTCCGGAACTGGAACTGGCATAATTACTCCAGCCAACTCTAGATCTGAAACACAATTCAGAAATGCTTGAGCTTTCACTGGATTTACTGGGACACGGGAAAGAAAAAATCTCTTTGCAGGAGGTCTCATCTTGAAACCAATTCTGTACCCTTCTGAAACAATGTTCTGAATCCAAAGATTGTGAACAGAATTGATCCAAATTTCTTTGAAAAAACGTAACCTGCCCCCTACCAGCTGAGCTGGAATGAGGGCCGCACCTTCATGTGGACTTAGAAACAGGCTTTGCCTTTCTAGCTGGCTTGGATTTATTCCAGACCGGAGATGGTTTCCAAACTGAAACAGCTCCTGAGGATGAAGGATTAGGCTTTTGTTCTTTGTTGAAACGAAAGGAACGAAAACGATTATTAGCCCTGTTTTTACCCTTAGATTTTTTATCCTGTGGTAAAAAAGTTCCTTTCCCACCAGTAACAGTTGAGATAATAGAATCCAACTGAGAACCAAATAATTTTTTACCCTGGAAAGAAATGGAAAGTAGAGTTGATTTAGAAGCCATATCAGCATTCCAAGTCTTAAGCCATAAAGCTCTTCTAGCTAAAATAGCTAGAGACATAAACCTGACATCAACTCTGATAATATCAAAAATGGCATCACAGATAAAATTATTAGCATGCTGAAGAAGAATAATAATATCATGAGAATCATGATCTGTTACTTGTTGCGCTAAAGTTTCCAACCAAAAAGTTGAAGCTGCAGCAACATCAGCCAATGATATAGCAGGTCTAAGAAGATTACCTGAACACAGATAAGCTTTTCTTAGAAAGGATTCAATTTTCCTATCTAAAGGATCCTTAAACGAAGTACCATCTGACGTAGGAATAGTAGTACGTTTAGCAAGGGTAGAAATAGCCCCATCAACTTTAGGGATTTTGTCCCAAAATTCTAATCTGTCAGACGGCACAGGATATAATTGCTTAAAACGTTTAGAAGGAGTAAATTAATTACCCAATTTATCCCATTCTTTGGAAATTACTGCAGAAATAGCATTAGGAACAGGAAAAACTTCTGGAATAACCACAGGAGATTTAAATACCTTATCTAAACGTTTAGAATTAGTATCAAGAGGACCAGAATCCTCAATTTCTAAAGCAATTAGTACTTCTTTAAGTAAAGAACGAATAAATTCCATTTTAAATAAATATGAAGATTTATCAGCATCAATCTCTGAGACAGAATCCTCTGAACCAGAAGAGTCATCAGAATCAGAATGATGATGTTCATTTAAAAATTCATCTGTAGAGAGAGAAGTTTTAAAAGATTTTTTATGTTTACTAGAAGGAGAAATAACAGACATAGCCTTCTTTATGGATTCAGAAACAAAATCTCTTATGTTATCAGGAACATTCTGCACCTTAGATGTTGAAGGAACTGCAACAGGCAATGGTACTTTACTAAAGGAAATATTATCTGCTTTAACAAGTTTGTCATGACAATTAATACAAACAACAGCCGGAGGAATAGCTACCAAAAGTTTACAGCAGATACACTTAGCTTTGGTAGATCCAGCACTAGACAGCGATTTTCCTGTAGTATCTTCTGACTCAGATGCAACGTGAGACATCTTGCAATATGTAAGAGAAAAAACAACATATAAAGCAAAATTGATCAAATTCCTTAAATGACAGTTTCAGGAATGGGAAAAAATGCCAAAGAACAAGCTTCTAGCAACCAGAAGCAATAAAAAATGAGACTTAAATAATGTGGAGACAAAAGCGACGCCCATATTTTTTAGCGCCAAATAAGACGCCCACATTATTTGGCGCCTAAATGCTTTTGGCGCCAAAAATGACGCCACATCCGGAACGCCGACATTTTTGGCGCAAAATAACGTCAAAAAAATGACGCAACTTCCGGCGACACGTATGACGCCAGAAACGGAAAAGAATTTTTTGCGCCAAAAAAGTCCGCGCCAAGAATGACGCAATAAAATGAAGCATTTTCAGCCCCCGCGAGCCTAACAGCCCACAGGGAAAAAAGAGTCAAATTTTTGAAGGTAAGAAAAAAATGATTAATTCAAGTGCATTATCCCAAATATGAAACTGACTGTCTGAAAAATAAGGAATGTTGAACATTCTGAGTCAAGGCAAATAAATGTTTGAATACATATATTTAGAACTTTATAAACAAAGTGCCCAACCATAGCTTAGAGTGTCACAGAAAATAAGATTTACTTACCCCAGGACACTCATCTACATGTTTGTAGAAAGCCAAACCAGTACTGAAACGAGAATCAGCAGAGGTAATGGTATATAAATAAGAGTATATCGTCGATCTGAAAAGGGAGGTAAGAGATGAATCTCTACGACCGATAACAGAGAACCTATGAAATAGACCCCGTAGAAGGAGATCACTGCATTCAAATAGGCAATACTCTCTTCACAACCCTCTGACATTCACTGCACGCTGAGAGGAAAACCGGGCTCCAACTTGCTGCGGAGCGCATATCAACGTAGAATCTAGCACAAACTTACTTCACCACCTCCATCGGAGGCAAAGTTTGTAAAACTGAATTGTGGGTGTGGTGAGGGGTGTATTTATAGGCATTTTGAGGTTTGGGAAACTTTGCCCCTCCTGGTAGGAATGTATATCCCATACGTCACTATAGTATAATAGTAAATTATAAGATATGATGAAAATAATGGTATCTTTAGAACGTCCATTTAATGGCAAGAAAAACGGTATATAATATGTGTGGGTACAGTAAACTAGTAAGAGGAAAATTACAGCTAAACACAAACACTGCAGAAATGTAAAAATAGCCATTGTCATTAAGGGTAAGAAAATTGAAAAATGGTCCGGTCATTAAGTAGTTAAACAAAAGGGGCCTCACGCTTAATTTTGGAGGCAATTTGGGGGGATATTTTTAAAATCAAGCAGAGATCTGATCTCTGGGTAATTTTCGGAGCACTAATTGCTACTGCACGCTCGCGGTAGCATTAACCAGCTACTTGTAATGGCTGGTTATTTATTGTGCGCCCGTAAATGGTCATGCGATAAATTTGCGCTTCACATGTAATCTAGCCCTTAGTGTTTAATGTCCCTTTAATTTGGGCTTTTGTATTGTGCTGCACATGCGCTAATGTGTTAACTTGTCAGCACATTATGTTTTATTGTCCCTCCATTAAACTAACGTACTACACTGCTAATACAATATTACATTAAGCCACCAATCAGCAAGCGCTTCCCACGCTACAATTTTAAACAACTTTCCAATTTACGTCTGGTATCAAATTTTCTTTGTTTTCTTGTTAACCTTTGTTGAAAAGCAGGGGTGTGCACGTGTCTGGAGCACTATAGGGCAGTGTTATACATTAGCAAGAGCACTAGATGGCAGCATTATTTCATGTCATGTAGTGCTTCAGGCATGTGCACGCTACCTACGTAGGTATCTCTTCAACAAAGAATAACATGAGAACAAAGCCTAGACAATAGGTAGTATTGATAATAGAAGTAAATTGTATTCTCTATCTGAATAATGTAAGGAAATGTTTTGGTTTCATGTCCCTTTAAGTAACTTTGAAATGCACTATTGTTATTTATTTTGCCTGACTTTTCTGTGCTATAAGCTGAAATTGTATGCTACACCCCTCTCTTCAGTGCAGAACCCCAACATCTCCTACAGGCTGCACAGTGATTGGGTGATAAAATTAAACTTTTATTATTCAGAGAGAGCAGGCCATTTTACTTCCATTAACAAAATGTGCACAGTCTTTTTATATTTAAACTTTTTGAGTCACCAGCTCCTACTGAGCATGTGCAAGAATAAGTGTGTATGCATTTGTGAATGGCCGATGGCTGTCACATGGTACATGTATGCATTTATGATTGGCTGATGGCTGTCACATGATACGAGTATGCATTTGTGAATGGCCGATGGCTGTCACATGGTACATGTATGCATTTATGATTGGCTGATGGCTGTCACATGGTACAGGGGGAGTGGAAAAAGACAACTTTTAAAATTGTAAGAAAAAAATCTACTACTCATTTGAAGTTCAGACTAAGTGCTATTGCATTGTCTTGTTATCTTGCATTTGTTGATTATGCAAATCTACTGTGTTGACTGGTCCTTTGGACACAGCATAGGACAAACAGCATTGAAGAGGCCTTTGAAGGGTGTGTCTTGGGTTTCTAAACAATGCAGATTTTTCTAACAAGTTTCTAACAGTTTCGAATGCTTTATAAATATGTATTTAGTATGCAGATCTTTTGCAATGAAGTGAATCATTTCCTATGCATAAAAAAAGTTTAATATTCCTTTAAGGCAACATGGAAGGGAAAATGAATCCTTCTTGTTTCAAATTGTCATTTTTCCCTATAAATTTTACCTCTTTTCTTGGTATCCTTTAAACTTTCCATGAGAGCATACTGAGGTAGGCTCAGGAACATGCATGTCTTAAAGGGACATGAAACCCCAAAAAAATCTTTCATGATTCAGATAGAGAACACAGTTTGAAACAACTTTACACTTTACTTCTATTATTTAATTTGCTTCCTTCTCTTGTTATCCTTTGCTGAAATGTTTATCTAGGCAAGTTCATGAGCAGAACCTAGGATCTAGCTGTTGATTGGTGGATGCATATATATATTGATTGTGATTGGCTCACCCATGTGTTCAGTTAGAAACCATTAGTGCATAGTTGCTCCTTCAACAAATGATACCAAGAGAATCGAAAGAGAAACGGATTAGATAATAGAAGTAAATTAGAAAGTTGTTTTCTCTATCTGAACCAGTAAAGAACATTTTTGGGTTTCATGTCCCTATATGTACAACATTGTTACAAACACTTCTGCCATATAGTGCTCTCCCACAAAGGATACAAAGAGAACAAAGGTAAAATGGAAAGGTTTTTTTATGACATGCTCTCTCTGAATTATAAAAGTTTATAGAGGCTTAATACATCAGAAAAAAATCTTAGTGTCGCCAATAATTTATCTTAAAGGAGCAAAGACATGTAAATAGCTGTTTTAAACATACATTAAGCGCATAGTTAAAATCAGCTTGAATAGCAATACACTACTGGGAGATAGCTGAACGCATCTGATGAGCCAATGAAAAGAGGCATATGTATGTGGCTTTTAATCAGCATCTAACTTTCAGTAGTGCACGGCTGCTCTTGAACCCACCCAGGTATGCTTTTCAACAAAGGATACCAAAAGCACAAAGTAAATGGATGTTTCTCAAAATTGCATGCTCTATTTGAATAATTAGAGTTTAATTGTGCGGGTAATGTCCCTTTAACCTTCATAGTCTTCTGTGTGAATTTACTTGACAAAGAGCCCCCTTTTTATTTGGTTTTCTGTCACGAGTAGCTCAGGGACTATACAATCCAATTCCCTTTTTTTCAGCATTCAGGCATAAGGTTTGTAAAGTGATGTCTGATCCTGTGCACAGTGCTGTGCAGAAGTAACAAAGTGTTGGCTTTATTGTTTGGGTTCATTGGGGTTAATGAATTCCGTTTTTGTTATTTCTTTGCGCCACTAAAAGAGGTGACAAACTCTGTTTTCATCGATCAGCTCCTCTGCCTGGGAAGCTAATTATACAATCGGATGGTGATAATAAAGCCTGACATCTGTCTGTGGGATTTAATAGAATGTCGGCACATACAAAGTAGGAAGTAATTGGATTGACAGACACAAAGTCAGTTATTACACTGTTATTATCTGATAGAAATAAGCCAGGCGACGCGCACGCAACTGTAGCATAACTAATCTGATAATAATGATGTCCGCTCGTCCAAAAGCGCATTCAGCTTGACCAGGGGCTAAAAGCAGATGAGTAGCACTTGGGCCACCCTGGTTGCCCATATCTACCTGTGTGTGACGTACGGATGCACAAAAGCATTCAGTATCTAAACCAGCTGGAGCAACTAGATTAGTGCCAACGAGTTACATGATTCTGATAAATCATGCAGTTTAAAAAAAAACATTCCAATATACTTCCATTCTCAAAGCATACTTAGGCCTAGATTTGGAGTTTGGCGTTAGCCGTGAAAACCAGCGTTAGAGGCTCCTAACGCTGGTTTTAGGCTACCGCCGGTATTTGGAGTCACTCAAAATAGGGTCTAACGCTCACTTTTCAGCCGCGACTTTTCCATACTGCAGATCCCCTTACGTCAATTGTGTATCCTATCTTTTCAATGGGATCTTTCTAACTCCGGTATTTAGAGTCGTGTCTGAAGTGAGTGTTAGACATCTAACGACAAAACTCCAGCCGCAGGAAAAAAGTCAGTAGTTAAGAGCTTTCTGGGCTAACGCCGGTTTATAAAGCTCTTAACTACTGTACTCTAAAGTACACTAACACCCATAAACTACCTATGTACCCCTAAACCGAGGTCCCCCCACATCGCCGACACTCAAATAATTTTTTTTAACCCCTAATCTGCCGACCGCCACCTACGTTATCCTTATGTACCCCTAATCTGCTGCCCCTAACACCGCCGACCCCTGTATTATATTTATTAACCCCTAACCTGCCCCCCACAACGTCGCCTCCACCTACCTACACTTATTAACCCCTAATCTGCCGACCGCAAAGCGCCGCCACCTACGTTATCCTTATGTACCCCTAATCTGCTGCCCCTAACACCGCCGACCCCTATATTATATTTATTAACCCCTAATCTGCCCCCCACAACGTCGCAGCCAGCTACCTACAATAATTATCCCCCAATCTGCCGACCACAAAGCGCCGCCACCTACGTTATCCTTATGTACCCCTAATCTGCTGCCCCTAACACCGCCGACCCCTATATTATATTTATTAACCCCTAATCTGCCCCCCTCAACGTCGCCTCCACCTGCCTACACTTATTAACCCCTAATCTGCCGACTGGAGCTCACCGCTATTCTAATAAATGTATTAACCCCTAAAGCTAAGTCTAACCCTAACACTAACACCCCCCTAAGTTAAATATAATTTACATCTAACGAAATTAATTAACTCTTATTAAATAAATTATTCCTATTTAAAGATAAATACTTACCTGTAAAATAAATCCTAATATAGCTACAATATAAATTATAATTATATTATAGCTATTTTAGGATTTATATTTATTTTACAGGTAACTTTGTATTTATTTTAACCAGATACAATAGCTATTAAATAGTTAAGAACTATTTAATAGCTAAAATAGTTAAAATAATTACAAAATTACCTGTAAAATAAATCCTAACCTAAGTTACAATTAAACCTAACACTACACTATCAATAAATTAATTAAATAAACTACCTACAATTACCTACAATTAACCTAACACTACACTATCAATAAATTAATTAAATACAATTCCTACAAATAAATACAATTAAATAAACTAGCTAAAGTACAAAAAATAAAAAAGAACTAAGTTACAAAAAATAAAAAATTATTTACAAACATTAGAAAAATATTACAACAATTTTAAACTAATTACACCTACTCCAAGCCCCCTAATAAAATAACAAAGCCCCCCAAAATAAAAAAATGCCCTACCCTATTCTAAATTACTAAAGTTCAAAGCTCTTTAACCTTACCAGCCCTGAACAGGGCCCTTTGCGGGGCATGCCCCAAAGAATTCAGCTCTTTTGCCTGTAAAAAAAAACATACAATCCCCCCCCAACATTACAACCCACCACCCACATACCCCTAATCTAACCCAAACCCCCCTTAAATAAACCTAACACTAAGCCCCTGAAGATCTTCCTACCTTATCTTCACCCTGCCAGGTTCACCGATCCGTCCTGAAGAGCTCCTCCGATGTCCTGATCCAAGCCCAAGCGGGGGGCTGAAGAGGTCTATGATCCGGCTGAAGTCTTCATCCAAGCGGGAGCTGAAGAAGTCCATGATCCGGATGAAGTCTTCATCCAAGCGGGAGCTGAAGAGGTCCATGATCCGGATGAAGTCTTCTATCAACGGCATCTTCAATCTTCTTTCTTCCGGATCCATCTTGCAGACCTCCGACGCGGAACATCCTCTTCTCCCAACGCCTACTAGCCGAATGACAGTTCCTTTAAGGGACGTCATCCAAGATGGCGTCCCTCGAATTCCGATTGGCTGATAGGATTCTATCAGCCAATCGGAATTAAGGTAGGAATATTCTGATTGGCTGATGGAATCAGCCAATCAGAATCAAGTTCAATCCTATTGGCTGATCCAATCAGCCAATCAGATTGAGCTCGCATTCTATTGGCTGTTCACAGCTAGTGAGCGCTAGTTCGTGTGTGCCATATAAATAACATTGTGCTCACACCCATGGAGTTACTTATGAGAGGGCACGGATTGGATAAAAATGTAGGTATGTCTAGAGAACTGAAATAAGGGGTGCTCTGCAGAGGCTTAGATCCAATGTAATCACAGAGGTAAAAAGTATATTAATATAACCGTTTTGGTTATGTAAAACTGGGGAATCTATACTATAATCACGTTTGTAATGCGTCCGTCGGTGTCGTCTGTTGCGCACGCATCCTCAAAGGAATGTTGGTAGCATGAGGCAGCCAACAGAATGTTGGCTGCACTCGCAGCCAAAAGAATTCACCTGCATGCAGCGAAGCTCCATCCAAGTGGATTACAAAAATGGCAGGGTTGTGAAATAATCCACCTTCGATGGATTCTTTCACCACCCTGCCATATTCAGAATCCACCGGGATGCAGCGAAGGCAAACAGAGAATTACAACAACAACAAAAACCGCCCGCAATAAGTATTAAAAACAAAAAACCTAACCGTCCGCAATAAGTATTTTTTTAAAAAAAAGAACCGCCTGTACGAACTAATAAGAAAAAAATAAACTAACCGCCGCACAAAATATTAAGTAATACCCAATAAATTATTAATCCCTAAATCCGCCAACCACAACATCGCAAACTATCTAATACATCTATTAACCCATAATCCGCCAACCCCCCACAATGCATTAAACCTAATTTACCTATTAACTCATAAACCGCCAACCCCCACAACGCAAAAAAATAATTTAATGACTAAGCCCCCTAACCTAACACCCCCTAAATTAACCCCTTAATTACATTTTTTTTAACTACATTACAATTAAAATTAAAATAAAAAAATTACATTACATTAATCTAAAATTACAGAAAATAAAAAAGGCAAACATTACAAAAACAACTCTATCCAAAATAAAAGAAATTAAACCATATCCCTATGAAAATAAAAAAGCCCCCCCCAAAATAAAACACCCCCTAATCTAAGAATTAACTACCAATAGCCCTTAAAAAGGCTTTTTGTAGGGCATTGCCCTAAAGAAATCAGCTCTTTTACATTAAAGACCGGTCCGGACCTCCGCTCTGCGCCGCCTTTGCTGTATATGAAGATGATGGATCCGCCTGAAAGAAGACCTCCGCCGGACTTCTGAAGCCCTGAGTAAATATTTGGGGCTTTAGTGGGTTTTTTTTTTTAGATTAGGGTTCATTGAGCAATTTCAAAAATAGCTGAATGCCCTTTTAAGGGCAGTGAAAAAGAGCTGAATGCCCTTTTAAGGCAATGCCCCTTTAGGAGCAATGGGTAGTTTAGGTTTATTTGTGTTAGTTTTTTTTATTTTGGGGGGTTTGGTGTGTGGGGGGTATTACTGTTAGGGGGGCTTTGTTTATTTTTAATGTAAAAGAGCTGTTTAACTTAGGGCAATACCCTACAAAAAGCCCTTTTATGGGCTATTGGTAGTTTAGCATTAGGGGGTGTTTTTATTTTTTGGGGGGGTAATTTTTTTATAGGGGTATTAGTTTAGGTTTAATTTTATTATTTTGGATAGGTTTGTTTATTTTTTCTGTATTTTTACTTTTTTATTTTTTGTAGCTTGGGGGGTTTCATTTTTAACACATAGACTGCCCTCTGGGCAGGGTTATCAACTAGTTGCTAAAAAAGGGTTAATAGTATTTGCATAAACCCCTACGTTTACTATGTACATAACCCCAGCAAATGGGTTAGTCACATGGGTATAGAACTGATTGGTGGCAATAAGTTTTTCAGATCATATTGGGCAATCAGGAGTGTTTAATTGCATGCAGAGGAAAACCACAAACTGAGGTTGCCAGTGATGCAGACATTATATGCTCTGATGAATTAGTACATGGCATATTTGTGCTAGAATGTCCCTTTAATTTCTGTCTAGTATCAAACCTTCACCTCCTTGTTAAATGGAGTTAATAAAAAAATACCCCTAATTGGTGGGTTTACATTGTTCATTGCCTCACTTTATAGATGCAAATATTGGCATTACATACATAAACATAGTAACATAGTAGATAAGGTTGAAAAAAGACCGAAGTCCATCGAGTTCAACCTATACAAATCTAAAATACTTACAAAAAGCTCCAGTTAAGTTTAAATAACCCACTAAAAGGTGACCCATTTAATACTAGTAATCATATCCATGAATTTTGTTTATATACAGAAATGTATCCAGACTATTTTTAAATGTATTTAGGGTATTGGCATTCACTACTTCCTTTGGTAATGAGTTCCACAATTTTATTGCTCTTACAGTGAAAAAACGTTTCCGTTGCAGGAGATTAAATCTCCTTTCCTCCAACCTTAAATTGTGACCTCTTGTCACAAACAATTTTCTTGGAATAAACAGAGCTTCTGCCATCTCTGTATATGAGCCTTGAATATATTTATATAAAGTAATCATGTCACCTCTCAAGCGCCTTTTTTCTAAGTAAAACAGACCCAGTTTGGCTAGCCTCTCTTCATAGGTTAAATTCTCCAATCCCCTTATTAGCTTTGTGGCCCTTCTCTGAACTTTTTATAGTTCTGCAATATCTTTTCTTTCATGTAATTAACAAGAGTCCATGAGCTAGTGACGTATGGGATATACATTCCTACCAGGAGGGGCAAAGTTTCCCAAACCTTAAAATGCCTATAAATACACCCCTCACCACACCCACAAATCAGTTTTACAAACTTTGCCTCCAAGGGAGGTGGTGAAGTAAGTTTGTGCTAGATTCTACGTTGATATGCGCTCCGCAGCAAGTTGGAGCCCGGTTTTCCTCTCAGCGTGCAGTGAATGTCAGAGGGATGTGAAGAGAGTATTGCCTATTGAATGCAGTGATCTCCTTCTACGGGGTCTATTTCATAAGGTTCTCTGTTATCGGTCGTAGAGATTCATCTCTTACCTCCCTTTTCAGATCGACGATATACTCTTATATTTACCATTTCCTCTACTGATTCTCGTTTCAGTACTGGTTTGGCTTTCTACAAACATGTAGATGAGTGTCCTGGGGTAAGTAAGTCTTATTTTCTGTGACACTCTAAGCTATGGTTGGGCACTTTATTTATAAAGTTCTAAATATATGTATTCAAACATTTATTTGCCTTGACTCAGAATGTTCAACTTTCCTTATTTCCAGACAGTCAGTTTCATATTTGGGATTATGCATTGAATTATCATATTTTTTCTTACCTCAAAAATTTGACTTTTTTCCCTGTGGGCTGTTAGGCTCGCGGGGGCTGGAAATGCTTCATTTTATTGCGTCATTCTTGGCGCGGACTTTTTTGGCGCAAAAAATTATTTTCCGTTTCCGGCGTCATACGTGTCGCCGGAAGTTGCGTCATTTTTTGACGTTATTTTGCGCCAAAAATGTCGGCGTTCCGGATGTGGCGTCATTTTTGGCGCCAAAAGCATTTAGGCGCCAAATAATGTGGGCGTCTTATTTGGCGCTAAAAAATATGGGCGTCGCTTTTGTCTCCACATTATTTCAGTCTCATTTTTCATTTGCTTCTGGTTGCTAGAAGCTTGATGTTTGGCATTTTTTCCCATTCCTGAAACTGTCTTATAAGGAATTTGATCTATTTTGCTTTATATGTTGTTTTTTCTCTTACATATTGCAAGATGTCTCACGTTGCATCTGAGCCAGAAGATACTACAGGAAAACCACTGCCTGCTGGATCTACCAAAGCTAAGTGTATCTGCTGTAAACTTTTGGTAGCTATTCCTCCAGCTGTTGTTTGTAATAATTGTCATGACAAACTTGTTAAAGCAGATAATATTTCTTTTAGTGATGTACCATTGCCTGTTGCAGTTCCCTCAACATCTAAGGTGCAGAATGTTCCTGATAACATAAGAGATTTTGTTTCTGAATCCATAAAGAAGGCTTTGTCTGTTATTTCTCCTTCTAGTAAACGTAAAAAGTCTTTTAAATCTTCTCTCTCTACAGATGAATTTTTAAATGAACACCATCATTCTGATTCTTTGGACTCTTCTGGTTCAGAGGATTCTATCTCAGAGATTGATGCTGATAAATCTTCATATTTATTTAAGATGGAATTTATTCGCTCTTTACTTAAAGAAGTACTAATTGCTTTAGAAATAGAGGATTCTAGTCCTCTTGATACTAATTCTATACGTTTGGATAAGGTTTTTAAAGCTCCTGCGGTTATTCCAGAAGTCTTTCCTGTTCCTAATGCTATTTCTGCAGTAATTTCCAAGGAATGGGATAAATTGGGTAATTCATTTACTCCTTCTAAACGTTTTAAGCAATTATATCCTGTTCCGCCTGACAGGTTAGAATTTTGGGACAAAATCCCTAAAGTTGATGGGGCTATTTCTACCCTTGCTAAACGTACTACCATTCCTACGTCAGATGGTACCTCGTTTAAGGATCCTTTAGATAGAAAAATTGAATCTTTTCTAAGAAAAGCTTATCTATGTTCAGGTAATCTTCTTAGACCTGCTATATCATTGGCTGATGTTGCTGCAGCTTCAACTTTTTGGTTGGAAACTCTAGCGCAACAAGTAACAAATCGTGATTCTCATGATATTATTATTCTTCTCCAGCATGCTAATAATTTCATCTGTGATGCCATTTTTGATATTATTAGAGTTGATGTTAGGTTTATGTCTCTGGCTATCTTAGCCAGAAGAGCTTTATGGCTTAAGACCTGGAATGCTGATATGGCTTCTAAATCAACTCTACTTTCCATTTCTTTCCAGGGAAACAAATTATTTGGTTCTCAGTTGGATTCTATTATTTCAACTGTTACTGGTGGGAAAGGAACTTTTTTACCACAGGATAAAAAGTCTAAAGGTAAAAACAGGGCTAACAATCGTTTTCGTTCCTTTCGTTTCAACAAAGAACAAAAGCCTGATCCTTCGTCCTCAGGAGCAGTTTCAGTTTGGAAACCATCTCCAGTCTGGAATAAATCCAAGCCTGCTAGAAAGGCAAAGCCTGCTTCTAAGTTCACATGAAGGTACGGCCCTCATTCCAGTTCAGCTGGTAGGGGGCAGGTTACGTTTTTTCAAAGAAATTTGGATCAATTCTGTTCACAATCTTTGGATTCAGAACATTGTTTCAGAAGGGTACAGAATTGGTTTCAAGATGAGACCTCCTGCAAAGAGATTTTTTCTTTCCCATGTCCCAGTAAATCCAGTGAAAGCTCAAGCATTTCTGAATTGTGTTTCAGATCTAGAGTTGGCTGGAGTAATTATGCCAGTTCCAGTTCAGGAACAGGGGATGGGGTTTTATTCAAATCTCTTCATTGTACCAAAGAAGGAGAATTCCTTCAGACCAGTTCTGGATCTAAAATTATTGAATCGTTATGTAAGGATACCAACGTTCAAGATGGTAACTGTAAGGACTATATTGCCTTTTGTTCAGCAAGGGAATTATATGTCCACAATAGATTTACAGGATGCATATCTGCATATTCCGATTCATCCAGATCATTATCAGTTCCTGAGATTCTCTTTTCTAGACAAGCATTACCAATTTGTGGCTCTACCGTTTGGCCTTGCTACAGCTCCAAGAATTTTCACAAAGATTCTCGGTGCCCTTCTGTCTGTAATCAGAGAACAGGGTATTGTGGTATTTCCTTATTTGGACGATATCTTGGTACTTGCTCAGTCTTTACATTTAGCAGAGTCTCATACGAATCGACTTGTGTTGTTTCTTCAAGATCATGGTTGGAGGATCAATTTACCAAAAAGTTCTTTGATTCCTCAAACAAGGGTAGCCTTTCTGGGTTTCCAGATAGATTCAGTGTCCATGACTCTGTCTTTAACAGACAAGAGACGTCTAAAATTGATTACAGCTTGTCGAAACCTTCAGTCTCAATCATTCCCTTCGGTAGCCTTATGCATGGAAATTCTAGGTCTTATGACTGCTGCATCGGACGCGATCCCCTTTGCTCGTTTTCACATGCGACCTCTTCAGCTCTGTATGCTGAACCAATGGTGCAGGGATTACACGAAGATATATCAATTAATATCTTTAAAACCGATTGTTCGACACTCTCTAACGTGGTGGACAGATCACCTTCGTTTAATTCAGGGGGCTTCTTTTGTTCTTCCGACCTGGACTGTAATTTCAACAGATGCAAGTCTCACAGGTTGGGGAGCTGTGTGGGGATCTCTGACGGCACAAGGAGTTTGGGAATCTCAGGAGGTGAGATTACCGATCAATATCTTGGAACTCCGTGCAGTTTTCAGAGCTCTTCAGTTTTGGCCTCTTCTGAAGAGAGAATCGTTCATTTGTTTTCAGACAGACAATGTCACAACTGTGGCATACATCAATCATCAAGGAGGGACTCACAGTCCTCTGGCTATGAAAGAAGTATCTCAAATTTTGGTTTGGGCGGAATCCAGCTCCTGTCTAATCTCTGCGGTTCATATCCCAGGTGTAGACAATTGGGAAGCGGATTATCTCAGTCGCCAAACGTTGCATCCGGGCGAATGGTGTCTTCACCCAGAGGTATTTCTTCAGATTGTTCAAATGTGGGGGCTCCCAGAGATAGATCTGATGGCCTCTCATCTAAACAAGAAACTTCCCAGGTATCTGTCCAGATCCCGGGATCCTCAGGCGGAGGCAGTGGATGCATTATCACTTCCTTGGAAGTATCATCCTGCCTATATCTTTCCGCCTCTAGTTCTTCTTCCAAGAGTAATCTCCAAGATTCTGAGGGAATGCTCGTTTGTTCTGCTAATAGCTCCGGCATGGCCTCACAGGTTTTGGTATGCGGATCTTGTCCGGATGGCATCTTGCCAACCATGGACTCTTCCGTTAAGACCAGACCTTCTGTCACAAGGTCCTTTTTTCCATCCGGATCTGAAATCCTTAAATTTAAAGGTATGGAGATTGAACGCTTGATTCTTGGTCAAAGAGGTTTCTCTGACTCCGTGATTAATACTATGTTACAGGCTCGTAAATCTGTATCTCGAGAGATATATTATAGAGTCTGGAAGACTTATATTTCTTGGTGTCTTTCTCATCATTTTTCTTGGCATTCTTTTAGAATACCGAGAATTTTACAGTTTCTTCAGGATGGTTTAGATAAGGGTTTGTCCGCAAGTTCTTTGAAAGGACAAATCTCCGCTCTTTCTGTTCTTTTTCACAGAAAGATTGCTATTCTTCCTGATATTCATTGTTTTGTACAAGCTTTGGTTCGTATAAAACCTGTCATTAAGTCAATTTCTCCTCCTTGGAGTTTGAATTTGGTTCTGGGAGCTCTTCAAGCTCCTCCGTTTGAACCTATGCATTCATTGGACATTAAATTACTTTCTTGGAAAGTTTTGTTCCTTTTGGCCATCTCTTCTGCTAGAAGAGTTTCTGAATTATCTGCTCTTTCTTGTGAGTCTCCTTTTCTGATTTTTCATCAGGATAAGGCGGTGTTGCGAACTTCTTTTGAATTTTTACCTAAAGTTGTGAATTCCAACAACATTAGTAGAGAAATTGTGGTTCCTTCATTATGTCCTAATCCTAAGAATTCTAAGGAGAAATCGTTGCATTCTTTGGATGTTGTTAGAGCTTTGAAATATTATGTTGAAGCTACGAAATCTTTCCGTAAGACTTCTAGTCTATTTGTTATCTTTTCCGGTTCTAGGAAAGGCCAGAAAGCTTCTGCCATTTCTTTGGCATCTTGGTTGAAATCTTTAATTCATCTTGCCTATGTTGAGTCGGGTAAAATTCCGCCTCAGAGAATTACAGCTCATTCTACTAGGTCAGTATCTACTTCCTGGGCGTTTAGGAATGAAGCTTCGGTTGACCAGATCTGCAAAGCAGCAACTTGGTCCTCTTTGCATACTTTTACTAAATTCTACCATTTTGATGTATTTTCTTCTTCTGAAGCAGTTTTTGGTAGAAAAGTTCTTCAGGCAGCGGTTTCAGTTTGAATCTTCTGCTTATGTTTTTTGTTAAACTTTATTTTGGGTGTGGATTATTTTCAGCAGGAATTGGCTGTCTTTATTTTATCCCTCCCTCTCTAGTGACTCTTGTGTGGAAAGATCCACATCTTGGGTAGTCATTATCCCATACGTCACTAGCTCATGGACTCTTGTTAATTACATGAAAGAAAACATAATTTATGTAAGAACTTACCTGATAAATTCATTTCTTTCATATTAACAAGAGTCCATGAGGCCCACCCTTTTTTGTGGTGGTTATGATTTTTTTGTATAAAGCACAATTATTCCAATTCCTTATTTTATATGCTTCGCACTTTTTTTCTTATCACCCCACTTCTTGGCTATTCGTTAAACTGATTTGTGGGTGTGGTGAGGGGTGTATTTATAGGCATTTTAAGGTTTGGGAAACTTTGCCCCTCCTGGTAGGAATGTATATCCCATACGTCACTAGCTCATGGACTCTTGTTAATATGAAAGAAATGAATTTATCAGGTAAGTTCTTACATAAATTATGTTTTTTTGCGATCGGTCCCCAGAACTGCACTCCATACTCAAGGTGAGGTCTTTCCAGGGCTTTATATAGTGACAGAATTATGCTTTCCTCCCTTGAATCAATGCCTCTTTTAATACATGCTAGTATCTTATTAGCCTTTGTAGCCACTGCCCTGCATTGTGCACCCATCTTTAGTTTATTATCTATTACGAAACAGTTCTGTTGTCTTGCTGTAGATTAACATATCGGGAAAGTCTAAACATTTTAAAACAAATTAACTTCTTGTTCACTGCTGTTGTTTTTCAAGAGACAAACCCCACCCACCACTTGCCTTAATTTGGAGAAGCAAATTCAGGTTTCAGTTGACAGAGAATAAAGCTTAGCCACATTGTATTAGTATGATGTGCATTGTTTTGCATTTGTTATCATCTTAATCCATTAGATACATTTATGTAGCATGGTTAGCCTTAATAAGTCAGCAGGGTGCATTTCCAGTACTGAGGATTAAAAAACCCACAGTTTTCAGAACTAAAAAGAGGGCAAAATTAAAATATGTAATTTTATAGAAAAGTTGTTTTATTACACAAAGCTAAGCATTTTGTAATATACAGGTATGTGTGTGTTTTTAAGTTACTTAAAAGTCCCCATATGATGAAGCTAATACAAAAATTAAAGTAAAATAATAGTAACTTTGTTTAATTTCAAAGTCCTGGACCTCCTCTGTAAAACGCTGAAGTACCCCAGGGTTTAAACTAGGGTTGCACCGATACCGATACCAAGTATTTGCATGAGTACTTGTACTCGTGCAAATGCACCGATACTTAAACCGATACCTCCAATTCCTACCCATATGCCATCTTGTGGCGTTTTTCAAACTGTATGTTCCCATTTCATTTTAAGCTGGAGTGGAGACTTAAAGGGCCATAATACCCAAATGTTTAAACACTTGAAAGTGATGCAGCATAGCTGTAAAAAGCTGACTAGAAAATATCACCTGAACATCTCTATGTAAAAAAGAAAGATATTTTACCTCAAAAGTTCCTCAGTAGCCACCTCCCATTGTAAAGGATTTCTAAGCAGCATTTTAGTGTGTTTGTCCTGGGACAGCTGAAGGGATGAGCCTCGTGAACTCTCATATTATTTCACCAATCAGGTAAAGGAAGCTTACTATGAAATCTCATGAGAGTTAAGTCAAATCTCATGAGATCACAGTAAGAGTTCATGACCTCAGCACTGCTGATGCTGATTGGCTGCTGTTCATTTCTTCATTTTTTTTTATTTTTTTACCTGCAGCTGGGAGCAGCTGAGTATAACTTTATACACAGAACTTACTCTGCTGAGCTGAGGAAATTGTGAGGTAAAATATCTTCCTTTTTTAAATAGAGATGCTCAGGTGATATTTTCCTGTCAGCTTTTTACAGTTATACTGCATCAGTTTCAAGTGATTTAGCATATGAGTATTATGTCCCTTTAACTAAAAATTGTTCACTTCTGTTCTGCCAATACAAATTGCTGTTATTTGTATTATTTTACGTCGGAGCAGTGCTTTAAAAGCTGCTACTTTACAGCTGGAAGTCGCTCATCTTGCACAATTATGCTCAAATATACTGTACTCTGAGGAACACCCTTAGCCAGGGCTGGACTGGGAATAAAAAGCAGCCCTGGAAAAATATGAAGACCAGCCCTATTTTCTGTTGAGTCAGTAGAATACAAATGCCCCATTTTTCTCAAAGGGGATTACTGGGACACTCCTTCCCCACTATTATTTTCAGAATTAAATTATACAACTTTGTATTAACAACCAGATGTCAGATTGATGAGTTATATAGGCACCCTACAACCCAATAGCATTTAGTAATCACCCCTTTAAATTGTAGCTTTCCAGCCCCAGCTGCTGCAGCTGTTATTTATTGTTGTTATTATTAATATATGTTATTGTAATATAATTAATTTATAAACATGTTCTGTGAACTTTGTGACAACAAGCACATAAAACTGTTTTATTATTTCAAAATGTCTTTTGAGATACAGTTCATAATTATAAAGAAGTGATCTTAAATCATTAGTCTGTATTGTGCTTGGTAAACTGTCATGACATAAAAAAGTATCGGTAAATGGTATCGGTGCAACCCTAGTTTAAACACTGCTCCCCAAATACACACTCCTGCAAATTACGCTTGTGTTTTGCACTCAGAGTGCGGTGAACAGACGCGCTTTCATGAAGATTAAGACTTGCAGCAAAATGCAGACTCAGCTACCACATTCACGGTGGATTTCTACATCGAGAGTAAAGAATCAGCGCCCACAGCCAATTGTTACAAATTTACAAAGCAAGTTTTAGAATCAACCCGAGCAAAACAGCAATTTATTTACATTAAATATAAAGTAAGAATCCAAACCCAACCTACTCATCTGTGGTTCTGTGTCCGAGCGTTCTGAGTCTTGAAGAATTAACGTTATAGGTTTTGGTTGTTACAGAGATAAATTCCCTTAAAGGGACATGAAACCCAACTTTTCTCTTTTATGATTCAGAAAGAACATGCAATTTTAAAAAACTTTCTAATTTCCTTTCATTATTAAATTTTCATTGTTTGCTTGGTGGCTTTTGTTGAAAAGCAGGGGGATTAGCTCAGGATCACTATATGGCAGCAGTTTTGAGAAGAAAGCTAATCTTTGTAACGCATCCCTCGTCATCGTCCGTTGTGTGCGCAGCCAAAGGAATGTCGGCTGCGTGAGACAGCTTCAGGAAGCTCCAGCACTCTCAGTTGTTATGTTACAGCCGAGAGATGGAGCTCCTGAAGCTTCAGGCATCTGCCGTATATGGCGCTGGAGCGCGATCGGTGCTCCACCTCCATATGACGCCAGATACCTGATTGTTACAGACGGTGACACTGTGTGTGTCACTGTCTGTAGTGATCTGCTGCTGCTGCTGGCGGGAGGTGTGGGTAGGAGGTGGATGGCGGGTGGGCGGCTCAGCAGCCAAGGGGGGAGGGAGTGGGAGGGCCCTACGCTACAGACATTAAAGGAACAGGGAGGGATGGGGCAGCTACACTACAGAAAAGGGGGGGGGGCAACTAAATGGTGATCGCGGAGGTGGTGTAACCACTACGTTACAGAATAAAAATAAAACAAAAACTAATTTAAAATAGGAGGTTATAGGTACTGACAGGGGGGGATCAGGGACAGAGGGATAGTGACAGCATTAGTGCGATAGGGACAGAAGGCAAGGGAGAGGGACAGAGGGATAGGGACAGGGGGATAGTGACAGGGGCAGAGGTATAGGGACAGAAGGCAAGGGAGAGGGACAGAGGGATAGGGACAGGGGGATAGTGACAGGGGCAGAGGGATAGGGACAGAAGGCAAGGGAGAGGGACAGGGGGATAGGGACAGGGGCAGAGGGATAGGGACAGGGGGATAGGGACTGAGGGATAGAGGGACAGTGATATGGACAGGGGGATAGGGATAGAGGGACAGTGATATGGACAGAGGGATAGGGGCAGAGGGATAGAGATAGAGGGACAGAGGGATAGGGACAGAGGGATAGGGCTAAAGGGACAGGGATAAGGATAGTGGGACAGAGGGATAGGGACAGAGGGATAGGGATGGAGGGACAGAAGGATAGGGATAGAGGGACAGAGATAGAGGGATAGGGATAAAGGGAGAGAGGGATAAGGATAGAGGGACAGAGGGATAGGGATGGAGGGACAGAAGGATAGGGATGGAGGGACAGAGATAGAGGGATAGGGATAAAGGGACCAGAGGGATAAGGATAGAGGGACAGAGGGATAGGGATGGAGGGACAGAAGGATAGGGATGGAGGGACAGAGATAGAGGGATAGGGATAAAGGGACAGAGGGATAGGGATAAAGGGACAGAGGGATAGGGATAAAGGGACAGAGGGATAAGGATAGAGGGACAGAGGGATAGGGATGGAGGGACAGAAGGATAGGGATGGAGGGACAGAGATAGAGGTATAGGGATAAAGGGACAGAGGGATAAGGATAGAGGGACAGAAGGATAGGGATGGAGGGACAGAGATAGAGGGATAGGGATAAAGGGACAGAGGGATAAGGATAGAGGGACAGAGGGATAGGGATTGAGGGTTAGGTATATTTCTTTCATTATACATTTTGGCTCGTGTACACAGGCTTTACCACTAGTTTGATAATAGAAGTCAATTGGGAACTTTTTTTTTTATTGTATTCTCTGTGTAAATCACAAAATACAATTTAACTGTTTAATGAATAGTAATTTAAGAGAATGTGACTCTGCCCTTATTCCATTGTTGTTTATTCTGTAGACATTTTATGTCTCTTGTTTTTTTCTATATGATCTAAAGAGCCATAAGTTGTAGTTTTTAGCCCTGATATAAATGTGTTACTTTAGTGTTTTCTTATGTGGTGTAACATAGGATTAGTAAATATCAGCTCATTAGCATAAATATGCATAAATGATTACCCAGCATACCATTAAATGTAAATGTGCTTGTAGCGATTTTAAAGGCTAATTTGTTCATAATTAAAAGTTTCTTTCATGATTCAGATAGAGCAGCAATTGTAAAGAACTTTCTTATTTACTTCTATTATCTATTTTTGTTCTCTTTGTATCTTTTATTGAAAAGCAGGGATATAAGCTCAGGCGCGTGCACGTGTCTGGAGCACTATTTGGCAGCAGTTTTGCAAGAATACTATCCATTTGGAAGAGCACAAGATGGTAGCACTATTTCCTGCCCTTTAGTGCTCCAGATGCCTATCTAGGTCTCTCTATTTGATAACGGAAATAAAAGGTGTGCTGGATAACAAAAGAAAGTGTTTGGGTTTTTGTATCCCCTTAACATAAGTTTGTTAAAAGGTTTTCCGTCTTCTGAATGATTCAGCTCATCCACAAAATTAAATTTAGTTCTAATCACGCTCAAGCAAAACGTTTTTCAGTGGAATTTTAAGACAATACCAAAGGGAAATGCATAACCTGTAAATCAGGATAATAAAAGCTGATACAGTAGGATTGTGCTTTCATGCATAAACTGCAGGGTCCTCCCTGGAGGGGAGCGAATCCCATCTCAAGCTCAGCGTGCGCTCTTTGCATCTGGGGTGTAATTCATCCTAAATACCCAGAACTCCACGCCCCAGCTGCCTTGTAACCGCTTGTAATATAGGTACAGCTCACTTGTTCTTGTCCTGTTTAATAAAAATGTTTTTTTTTTCATCTAATCACTATCATCAGTAGACTTGTTATAGGGGTGTTCATGCCCACCAATGCTGATGCCAGTGCCTTTGTGCATATTTTTATTATTAATAATTATGTAAATCACTAACTTTTGTGACACTCTAGTACAAGTGGAAAACATAAGCTACGTAACAGAAACAAGAAGTACCGCTCTACGTGCTTGCTATTTCATTAAAATACTTTATTTAATTTAAAAAATACTTTAAAGTGCATTTAACTCCTGTAAATATATGTAAGTTTGGAATGCCAAATGATGATACACCTAGTGAGCCAATGAGAACGATGCATACATGCATATGCTCCAATCATCATCTGAGTCTTCATCTTGGGCAAAATAGGGTGTTCCTGCAATGCACACTTGATTGCATGTTTAACCCTTTGGTGTTAATGGAAGTTAATTATCTAACAAATGAAATACTCTAACAAACACTACAATGTGAAATCTGACTTGTAATGTATAAACAGGCATTAGGAAAAGCAACTTTAGAATGTGCATTTCATACATATTTCTAATGGTAGTGAGAGTCCACAATAACTTACTCTTGGGAAATACATCACCTGGCCACCAGGAGGAGGCAAAAACACCCTATACCACAACTCTTAAATATTCCTCCTACTTGCCTTCTCCTCTCAGTAGTTCTTTATTTCGTCTAGGAGAAGGCAAGATTGGAGGTGTTTTCTGCAACATGGGAAGAAAACTTGTAAAGTTTATTTTCTCTTCCTTAATGGATAGTTCCTAGGAGAAAGGGTTCAGGAGAGTAATGTAAGTGCTATATAATTCTCTTAGTAAGAGTTTTGGCACATATGCAGGCCACAGGAATCGCTGGGTAGTTCCTAAGCCTTCTCCTGTCGGGCTACGGTATGTACTTTCCAAAGAGCTCCTACACTGTAAGTTATAGCACAGAACACACAAGAATTATATTTGAGTGCAACGCTTGGAAGTGAGGTGTACTGGTGTAAGTACCCGGGGTCTAATATTCTATTGGTTTTCTCTATGAGGACTTAGCCAATCTTATCCAGACAACTGTCTTATCCAGACAAGCCCTTTGGCTCAAGCAATGGTCTGTGGACATGGTGTCCAAGTCTAGGCTACTCTGTTTAGTGCTTAAAGGTAAGAACGTTTTTGGACCGAGTCTGGATTTTATTATTTCTACAGTGAACGGGAGCAAGAGAGCTTTTTTTGCCTTAGGACAAGAAATCTAGGCCTAAGGGTAAAGCTAGTGGTCGTTTTTTGTTCCTTTCGCTAGAATAGGAATCAGACCTTCATCTGCGCAGAAGAATACGTCTTTCAAAACTACATGGAGACCAAATCCTATCTGATCAAAGTCCAAGCAGCCCAAGAAGTCATAAATGTGCTGCCCCCAATCTGGACTCTTTTCCTGTAGGAGGCAGACTAGGTCTGTTCCGAGAGGCATGGGCTCGGTCCATTCAATACCCTTAAGTGCTGGAGATTGTTTCTCAGGGGTACAGAATAGGATTCCGTTCTCGGCCTTCAAGGGGGGATCTTTATGCTGTCCAACAACTCCAAAAGGACAGACAAGATAAATGCCTTTCTTCAGTGTGTAAAGTATTTGGAGGACATGGGGATAATTGTCCCAGTCCCATCGGCAGATCAGTTAAAGGGTTTCTACTCAAACCCATTCATTGTGCCAAAAAAGGAGGGAGCGTTCAGACCAAAATTGGATCTAAGGACTCTGAACAAGTTTTTAAGTGGCCCATCGTAAAGATGGAGACAATCAGGTAAATTCTACCGTTAGTACTTTAGGGTCAGTTTATGACTACAATAGATCTTAAGAATGGGAATCTTTACATTCCTATTCATCGAGATCATCATCATCAGTTCATCCATTTTGCCTTTCTAAACAGACATTACAAGTTCACTGCCCTACATTTTGACTTCACTACTGCTCCCTTAATCTTTACAAAGGTTCTGGGATCTCTTTTATCAGTGGTTCAGGCTCAGGGGGTAGAGGTAGCTCCTTACCTGGATAATATCTTGGTTCAGGCACCATCTTTACCTTTAGCAGCTGCTCACACAAGAAGTTACTCTGGTTTCTTTGCAGTCATGGTTGAAAGGTCAACATAGCCAAAAGTTCTCTCAGACCTCGGACAAGAGTGTCCTTTCTTTGGAGTTATTATAGATTCAGTGACTATGCTGTTCTTTTTTTTACAGAACAGCTGAACCTCAATCTACAATCGGCTTTCCAGAAGCTTCACAATCTATCTCCACCTTCTGTAGCACAGTGAATGGAGGTAGTGGGTATCATGGTATCAGATGCCATACTATTTGCAAGATTTCACTTGAGATCTCTACAACTGTGCATGCTGAGACAGTGGAATGGGGATCATTCCAATCTGTCGCAATTAACTCATTTAGACACTTCCACCAGACTGTCCCTCTCTTGGTGGACATCTCCCCGTCCTGTATCTCGGGGTATGAGGATTCTACGTCCAACGTGGGAAATAATTACCACGGATGCCAGTCTGTCTGGATTGGGTGCAGTATGGGTCCTTCAGAGGACTCAGGGTGTGTTTTCGCTTCAGGAAACAAAGTTGCCTATCAACATTCGGAACGCATTTCAGGCATGGCCCCTGCTCTGTTCAGTAACATTTATCCACTTTCAATCCGACAATGTAACAGTGGCGTACATAAATTGTCAAGAGGGAACACACAATTCTCATTCGATGGAGGTATCTTGCATATTGAGTTGTGTGGAAGTGCCTCAATCTGCCATCCATATCCCAGGGGTGGAAAACTGGGAAGCTGACTTTTTGCGGTGTTAGACTCTTCATCCAGGAGAATGGTCTCTCAATCAGGAGATTTTTCATCAGCTGATCATCCCTTGGGGATCCCCAGAGATAGATCTCATGGCCTTTTGTCTGAATCGCAAGCTTCCAAGGTACGGGTCGAGATTGAGTGATCCTCAGGCAGAGATAGTAGATGCCTTAACTGCTACGTAGCAGTACCACTTAATTCATCTGTTTCCACCAATTGTTCTTCTCCCCCGAGTAGTAGCTTTTCTTAAACAGAAGACGGTATCTGCAATTCTTGTAGCTCCTGTGTGGCCCTGCAAAACCTGGTATGCAGATCTGGTTGGGATATCCAGTGCTCCTCCTTGGTGACTGCCTCAGAGGCTGGATCTTCTAGCTCAGGGCCTATTATTTTATCAAAACCTGCAGTTGCTCAACCTAACTGCTTGGAAATTGATTGTTTCATTCTTTCTCAGAGAGGTTTCTCTGACTGTGTAATTGAAACTCTGATTAAGGCACTTAAGCCTGTTAACAGAGAGATTAATCATAAGGTTTGAAAGGGTTTACCTATCTTAGTGTTCTGTTATAGGCTATTCATGGCACTCGCTGAGAGTTCCAAGGATTTTGCAATTTCTTCAGGAGCACCTATATAAGGGTTTATCTGCCAGTTCTCTTAAGGGTCAGATATCATTGCTTTCTGTGCTACTCCACAGAAAGTTACCTCGCCTTCCGGATATTCAGGCCTTTGTGCAGGCTTTGGTGAGAATCAGACCTATGATTAACTCTATTGCTCCTCCATGGAGTCTTAATCTGATTCTTAGAGTATTACAATACTCTCCATTTGAACCCATGCACTCTTTGGATATCGGTACGTTATCTTGGAAGGAATAATTTTTGTTGGCTATCTCTGTGGCTCAAAGAGTATCAAAGTTATCGGCTCTGTCTTGTGATCCGCCATATTTGGTTTTTCATCAAGACAAGGCTGTTTTACGTACTTGGTCTTGTGTATTGCCTCCCCCTGGTGGCCAGGTGATGTATTTCCCAAGAGTATGGTCTTGTGGACTCTCGCTTCCAAGAAAGAAATTAATTTATCAATTAAAAATAAATTATGTTTTTGACTGCTTTTCCTAATGTAACCTTAAAAATGTTTTTTGTACTGCATCAGAGAGGTTGGAATGGATTATGAATGATGAGTGGCATCACTAGGGTTGGTGTCACCCCCGCCCCCAGAAAGCAGACACACAAAAATACAGGCACAAACACATGCAAACACTCAGACACACTTAAAAACACACTCAGATGCACACACAAACACTCGGAAACACACTCAGACACACACACAAAAACACTGAGACACACACACACACAAAAACTCAGACACACACATACAAAATATGTAAACTGCACTGCATTAATTATAAAGCTCATGCCTAGAGCTGCTCCCTGGCTCAGCAGAGCATCAAATGAAAGATAAACAGTGCACTAAAGAAAAGGTTTAGGCGCGCAAACTATGAAAATTCTGCTCTCTGACTACCACTTCTTATGGCCAATCACCTCTGCACTCTGTCTACCCCCAGACTCCCGCCCGCCCTCCCTCCCTCCCATCTACCTCTTCAGTGTGCACTTAGTGTACCGTAACCATACTGGTCTGGTGGGCATCATACGTGGCTCCTTCACTTTAGAGACAGTGTCAGACAGTCATGTGGTCAGGTGCCAGGCATACCCCTCACAATGTCCCGGTTCCCGTTTAGAGAGACAGCACAGCAGTGAGTGACTCCACTGCTCCACACGTCACTGAGCAGTGAGCACAGATAGGCAGGCAGGTTTAGGCTAGCAGCGCAACTTTCGCAAGCCCCACGGCACGCCCACAACATTCATAGTGAAATTGGGCAGGGGAGGAGCAAAGTGCAAACAAGCAAAAGCAGCCGGGAAAAATATTTGTGGAAATTGCAGCGCTGGCTCAAGGGGCAAAAAAATCAAGTGTCTACAACTTCCCCAGTCCCACTAATGTTCACAAATGCTGGCCCCTCTAATAAAGAAAATCTATGCATCTCTACATTGTATTACTTTGAATTTCAATAAAATTAAAAAAAAAAAAAAAATCTGGTGTTGTCACCCCCTGGAGGGTGTCACCCGGGTGCGGCCCGCACTCCCTTAGTGACGCCACTGGAATGATTCAGGTTTTTTGACTATGTAACATGCTACACAGTGCCTGCTTGATCCGTGTAAAATGTATCCCTAATTTGTTGCAGCAAATAACATAATATAAAGATATTCAAAAGGCTTTTTAGGGGTTTAGTCCGTGTACTGCAAAACCATGCAAATGTTGGAAACAATTTTTTTTTTTATTGATTTTTAAAATATTTATTTTAGATGCAGATATTTTCTGCAGTGATTAATTGCTTATAAATAAATGTGATACAGAGATATGCTCTTGATTTGTGCATTTCAACTAAACTCAAATGTAGTTTTTCTTGCATCAGTGTTTCATCTGAAATATTAAATTTTAGGTCTGTTCCATCTAATGTTAATCAAGTTCTATTGACTCATCATTTAAATGTCACTCATTTAAAAAAAAAAATCCCAGTTGACTTAGGTTTATTTAAGGATCGATCAGGAAGGTCTAGGCCTATACTGGCAGCTTAAACTAAGATTTTGCAGCAATAATATTTTTCTAGCATCTGAGACACATTTGCCCTGCAGCTTATATACTGACGGTATTGAGTATAGTTTACATAACTTTTATTATTTGTTGGGAACATTAGGAATACACAGATACCCTCCAGTAAAGGGCACTGAGAGACTGACATCTTTAAAAGGACCTATGCTCACTTGTTCTCTTTATTAAAACAATTATTTACCCTCACTGTATATACAAGGATATTCCATTATTACCAGACTATGCTGTAGACACGTAGAATGAATTACAAGACTCATATAGACAGAAGAATATACTTTTGAACACACATAGTTATTGGTTGCTGTATACTATATAATATCTGTGAATTACACATTTATGTTTGTATAACTCTGATAATTGCTGTTTTGTATTTGGTTTTCTGCAATCCAGAATTGTCAATACACCTGGATAAAGAGCGGCTATCATTTTGTGTTATCCTTTTTAGGATTAACAGAGAGCTTCTCACAATCATGAATATCTAACTCTCATATTCCATCTCTTGAGTGCATTTTCTTCCTAAATGTTGTGGTAACTGTAGCTGTTGGTCATTTTATTTGGAAAGCAATATATGAAAAAAAATAAAAGACAGCGCAGAAAGCAGGGAAAGGAGATGAGATACTAACTAGAGAAGCAGGGAGGTAAAAAAGTGTTAAAGGGAAATGATACCCAAATGTTGAAGCCCATGTAAGTGATGCAGCATAGCTGTATAACGCTGACTAAAATGTCACCTGAATATCTCTATGTAAATAAGGAAGATATTTACCTCAACTGTCCTAAGTATTCACACCCCACTGCAAAGAGACTTTTAACAGCCAGTCAGGATGCCTGTCCCAGGACAAGCTAGGGAGTGTGCATCTGTCATGTGCAGGCACAGTCATGTTATTTTTCTATTCAGTTTAAGTAAGTTCTATAAAATCTTATGAGATCACAGCAAAGGCAAAGCATTACCTCAGCACAGCTGATGCTTATTGGCTATTGTTTTTGTTTTTTTATTTGTTTTTTTTTCCAACTTGCAGCTAGGCAGCAGCTGAAGTATAACTGTTTACACAGCACTTACTCTGGTGAGCTAAAGAAATTGTGAGGTAAAATATCTTCCTTGTTTACATAGAGATGCTCAGGTGATATTTTCTTGCCAACTTTTTGCAGTTCTACTGAATCACTTTCAAGTGATTAAGCATATATAAGTATTATGTCCCTTTAAGTAAAGAAAGAAACCAAAAACAACAATGGGGGAATTGATAGATGAAGGTCTAATAAAAGATTGAGGTACATAATAGTTGTGCAACGGGTGAGAGGTTTTTGCACTTTATCCTTTTTGTCCAAAATGGTGCCATTAAACATTTAGTGCGTTATTTTCTGCCAAGCCAAAAATGAAATGTTTCTGCATTAATTCTTAAACCACATCACTAATAGCTTTAGTCTCCATTTAATAAATGTCATCAATAGAATTCTTTACTTTCTTCTGTTAAGTGTGATCAGTCCACGGGTCATCATTACTTGTGGGATATTAACTGCTCCCCTACAGGAAGTGCAAGAGGATTCACCCAGCAGAGTTGCTATATAGCTCCTCCCCTCTACGTCACCCCCAGTCATTCTCTTGCACCCAACGACTAGATAGGATGTGTGAGAGGACTATGGTGATATATTTAGTTTTTATATCTTCAATCAAAAGTTTGTTATTTTATAATAGCACCGGAGTGTGTTATTCCTTCTCTGGTAGAATTTGAAGAAGAATCTACCTGAGTTTTTCTATGATTTTAGCCAGAGTAGTTAAGATCATATTGCTGTTTCTCGGCCATCTGAGGAGTGAGGTAAACTTCAGATCAGGGGACAGCAGGCAGATTAATCTGCAAAGAGGTATGTAGCAGTTTATTATTTTCTGACATGGAATTGATGAGAAAATCCTGCCATACCGTTATAATGTAAACTCAGCCTTGAATGCAGTAGATGTAGCTGATATCAGGCTGTCATGTATGTATATTTTACACTTCAGTTTTCTGGGAAATGGTACTTCTCTGGCTTTTAAACTGTATACATAGACTTAACCTATTTTGCAGGGACTTGCAATAGGTTTTAAATGACAATTAATTATTGAGGTAAAATGATTTTTTGCTGGCATGTAAAAACGTTTTTTTCTCTGAGGTACTGGGTGAAAAAATGTTTTGGGCACTTTTTTTCCACTTGGCAATAGTTTTGATTTAAATTAGAGCAGTTCACTGATCCCTCTCACTGTTATGTGTGTGGGGGAGGGGCCATTTTGGTGCTTTCACTATGCATCAGAAAAACTCAGTCAGAGGTTCATTTTCTTCCTGCATGATCCGGTTCATCTCTACAGAGTTCAGGGATCTCAAGAGTCTTTTTTGAGGGAAGTAATCATTCACAGCAGAGCTGTGCTGATTGTATTGACTGTGATATAAAAAACGTTTATTTGTGTATTTTTTTTCTGCTGCCTGGGTTAGTTATCATTTGCTGAGGGGAACAATCCTTTGCTAAAACTGTATATTCTGACAAAGATTGATGCTATAACTTAATTATTTTATCTGTTATAATATTTTCTGTGCTTCTTAAAGGCACAGTTCGTTTTCATATTATTTGTAAATTACTTTGAAAAGTATTTCCAAGTTGCTGTTTATTTGCTAGTGTGTTAAACATGTCTGATTCAGAGGAAGATATCTGTGCTATATGTGTTAATGCCAAAGTGGAGCCCAATAGAAATTTATGTACTAAATGTATTGATGCTACTTTAAAAAATAGTCAATCTGTACAAATTGAACATATTTCACCAAACAACGAGGGGAGAGTTATGCCGACTAACTCGCCTCACGTGTCAGTACCTGCATCTCCCGCTCAGGAGGTGCGTGATATTGTAGCGCCGAGTGCATCTGGGCGGCCATTACAAATCACATTACAAGATATGGCTACTGTTATGACTGAAGTTTTGGCTAAACTACCAGAACTAAGAGGTAAACGTGATCACTCTGGGATGAGAACAGAGTGCGCTGATAATGCAAGGGCCATGTCTGATACTGCGTCACAGTTTGCAGAACATGAAGACGGAGAGCTTCATTCTGTGGGTGACGGTTCTGATCCAAATAAACTGGACTCAGACATTTCAAATTTTAAATTTAAGCTTGAGAACCTCCGTGTGTTACTAGGGGAGGTATTAGCGGCTCTGAATGATTGTAACACAGTTGCAATCCCAGAAAAAATGTGTAGGTTGGATAAATATTTTGCGGTACCGACGAGTACTGACGTTTTTCCTATACCTAAGAGACTTACTGACATTGTTACTAAGGAGTGGGATAGACCCGGTGTGCCTTTCTCACCCCCTCCTATATTCAGAAAAATGTTTCCAATAGACGCCGCCACACGGGACTTATGGCAAATGGTCCCTAAGGTGGAGGGAGCAGTTTCTACTTTAGCTAAGCGTACCACTATCCCAGTGGAGGATAGCTGTGCTTTTTCAGATCCAATGGATAAAAAATTAGAGGGTTACCTTAAGAAAATGTTTGTTCAACAAGGGTTTATATTGCAACCTCTTGCATGTATTGCGCCTGTCACGGCTGCAGCAGCATTTTGGTTTGAGTCTCTGGAAGAGACACTTCAATCATCCACACTAGATGACATCACACACAAACTTAAATTCCTTAAGTTAGCTAATTCATTTATTTCAGATGCCGTAGTACATTTAACTAAACTTGCGGCTAAAAATTCAGGATTCGCCATTCAGGCACGCAGAGCTCTGTGGCTAAAATCCTGGTCAGCTGATGTTACGTCTAAATCTAAATTGCTTAATATTCCTTTCAAAGGGCAGACCTTATTCGGGCCCGGCTTGAAAGAGATTATTGATGACATTACAGGAGGTAAAGGTCATGCCCTGCCTCAGGACAAGGCCAAAGCCAAGGCTAGACAGTCCAATTTTCGTTCCTTTCGTAATTTCAAAGCAGGAGCAGCATCAACTTCCTCTGCACCAAAACAGGAAGGAGCTGTTGCTCGCTACAGACAAGGCTGGAAACCTAACCAGTCCTGGAACAGGGGCAAACAGGCCAGAAAACCTGCTGCTGCCCCTAAGACAGCATGAATTGAGGGCCCCCGATCCGGGACCGGATCTAGTGGGGGGCAGACTTTCCCTCTTCGCCCAGGCTTGGGCAAGAGATGTTCAGGATCCCTGGGCGTTAGAGATCATATCTCAGGGATACCTTCTGGACTTCAAATCCTCTCCCCCAAGAGGGAGATTTCATCTGTCAAGGTTGTCAACAAACCTAACAAAGAAGGAAGCGTTTCTACGCTGCGTACAAGATCTTTTATTAATGGGAGTGATCCATCCAGTTCCGCGGTTGGAACAAGGACAAGGGTTTTACTCAAATCTGTTTGTAGTTCCCAAAAAAGAGGGAACCTTCAGGCCAATCTTGGATTTAAAGATCCTAAACAAATTCCTAAGAGTTCCATCGTTCAAGATGGAAACTATTCGAACAATTTTGCCCATGATCCAAGAGGGTCAGTACTTGACCACAGTGGATTTAAAGGATGCTTACCTTCACATACCGATTCACAGAAGTCATTACCGGTATCTAAGGTTTGCCTTTTTAGACAGGCATTACCAGTTTGTAGCTCTTCCATTCGGACTGGCTACGGCTCCAAGAATCTTCACAAAGGTTCTGGGCACTCTTCTGGCGGTACTAAGACCGCGAGGAATTTCAGTAGCTCCGTACTTAGACGACATACTGATACAAGCTTCAAGCTTTCAAACTGCCAAATCTCATACAGAGATAGTACTGGCATTTCTAAGGTCACATGGATGGAAAGTGAACGAAGAGAAAAGTTCTCTCTTTCCACTCACAAGAGTTCCCTTCCTGGGGACTCTGATAGATTCTGTAGAAATGAAGATTTACCTGACAGAGGACAGGTTAACAAAACTTCAAAGTGCATGCCGTGTCCTTCATTCCATTCAAGAGACCAGAAATTCTCTTCTATGGTGGCTTTATCGGCCACATCTGTCCAGGGGAATGCCATTCAGCAGGCCAGACTGGTCAATTGTAACAACAGACGCCAGCCTACTAGGTTGGGGCGCTGTCTGGAATTCTCTGAAGGCTCAGGGACTATGGAATCAGGAGGAGAGTCTTCTTCCAATAAACATTCTGGAATTGAGAGCAGTCCTCAATGCTCTTCTGGCTTGGCCCCAGTTAGCAACTCGGGGGTTCATCAGGTTCCAGTCGGACAACATCACGACTGTAGCTTATATCAACCATCAGGGAGGGACAAGAAGCTCCCTAGCAATGATGGAAGTATCGAAGATAATTCGCTGGGCAGAGTCTCACTCTTGCCACCTGTCTGCAATCCACATCCCGGGAGTGGAGAACTGGGAGGCGGATTTCTTAAGTCGTCAGACTTTTCATCCGGGGGAGTGGGAACTTCATCCAGAGGTCTTTGCCCAAATACTTCGATGTTGGGGCAAACCAGAGATAGATCTCATGGCGTCTCGACAGAACGCCAAGCTTCCGCGCTACGGGTCCAGATCCAGGGATCCGGGAGCGGTCCTGATAGATGCCTTGACAGCACCATGGACCTTCAGGATGGCTCATGTGTTTCCACCTTTCCCGATGCTTCCTCGATTGATTGCCAGAATCAAACAGGAGAAAGCATCAGTGATTCTAATAGCGCCTGCATGGCCACGCAGGACTTGGTATACAGATCTGGTGGACATGTCATTCTGTCCACCTTGGTCGTTACCTCTGAAACAGGACCTTCTGATTCAGGGTCCTTTCAAACATCAAAATCTAACTTCTCTGAAGCTGACTGCTTGGAAATTGAACGCTTGATCTTATCAAAGCGTGGTTTTTCTGAGTCAGTTATTGATACCTTAATACAGGCTAGGAAGCCTGTTACCAGAAAGATTTACCATAAAATATGGCGTAAATACCTATATTGGTGCGAATCCAAAGGTTACTCTTGGAGTAAGGTTAGGATTCCTAGGATATTGTCTTTTCTACAAGAAGGTTTAGAAAAGGGGTTATCTGCTAGTTCCTTAAAGGGACAGATCTCAGCTCTGTCCATTCTGTTACACAAGCGTCTGTCAGAAGTTCCAGACGTTCAGGCTTTTTGTCAGGCTTTGGCCAGGATTAAACCTGTGTTTAAAGCTGTGGCTCCACCATGCAGTTTAAACCTTGTTCTTAACGTTTTACAGGGTGTTCCGTTTGAACCCCTTCATTCCATTGATATAAAGTTGTTATCTTGGAAAGTTCTATTTTTAATGGCTATTTCCTCGGCTCGAAGAGTCTCTGAGTTATCAGCCTTACATTGTGATTCTCCTTATTTGATTTTTCACTCGGATAAGGTAGTTCTGCGTACTAAGCCTGGGTTCTTACCTAAGGTAGTCACTAACAGGAATATCAATCAGGAGATTGTTGTTCCATCCTTGTGCCCAAATCCTTCTTCGAGGAAGGAACGTCTTTTGCACAATCTGGATGTAGTTCGTGCCCTTAAATTTTATTTACAGGCAACTAAAGATTTTCGACAAACGTCTTCCCTGTTTGTCGTTTACTCTGGTCAGAGGAGAGGTCAAAAAGCTTCTGCTACCTCTCTCTCTTTTTGGCTTCGTAGCATAATTCGTTTAGCTTATGAGACTGCTGGACAGCAGCCTCCTGAAAGAATTACAGCTCATTCCACTAGAGCTGTGGCTTCCACTTGGGCCTTTAAGAATGAGGCCTCTGTTGAACAGATTTGCAAGGCTGCAACTTGGTCTTCGCTTCATACTTTTTCCAAATTTTACAAATTTGACACTTTTGCTTCCTCTGAGGCTATTTTTGGGAGAAAGGTTCTTCAGGCAGTGGTTCCTTCTGTATAAAGAGCCTGCCTATCCCTCCCGTCATCCGTGTACTTTTGCTTTGGTATTGGTATCCCACAAGTAATGATGACCCGTGGACTGATCACACTTAACAGAAGAAAACATAATTTATGCTTACCTGATAAATTCCTTTCTTCTGTAGTGTGATCAGTCCACGGCCCGCCCTGTTTTTTAAGGCAGGTAAATATTTTTTAAATTATACTCCAGTCACCACTACACCCTTGGCTTCTCCTTTCTCGTTGGTCCTTGGTCGAATGACTGGAGGTGACGTAGAGGGGAGGAGCTATATAGCAACTCTGCTGGGTGAATCCTCTTGCACTTCCTGTAGGGGAGCAGTTAATATCCCACAAGTAATGATGACCCGTGGACTGATCACACTACAGAAGAAAGGAATTTATCAGGTAAGCATAAATTATGTTTTTGTCAAAATTCAGCCCAGAACAACTTATGAATTAGTTTATTGGGTGAATCTGTGTTTCTAAACTATTGTTTTCTTTGTAGCACAATTAATAATACTAAAAATATGTGACAATCATTTTTATTTTGTAAACTTTGACAGTGACTCTATTAATATATTTATAGAAATTAAAATGTTTCATTAATACACATGTGAAAAATGGACTTAGCAATATGATTGCATATGCACCCGCATGCAAATACTGGGCCTGCTCCAGAGAGCTAATATTGACATTTATTCATCAGGTTCATTTGGGTAGGCACATTTTTAATATCAGGAAGACGTGACATATGTATATATGCTCTGTGCACAGTAAAAGCTATAACAGTCTTAAGTTTTTATATGTAGTTTGCAAAGTAGAATTACATTCATGCGCATTTCCCTTTTGACTTTTATATCTCTTTAAACAGAAGAATATATTTATATATATATATATATATATACATATGTTGTTGTTGTTACCATTTTGTATAGACTGCTCAAGAGGATGTTGCTTTGCTGAACATTAACAATTATTTGACACATTTTAAATTGCCCACAGTCAGCAAGTCTTCTCCTAACCTGGTAATTGTCTTCATTACAGATTTATCCAAGAGATAGAGCATGCTATGGGCTTGGGTCCTGCTAAGCAGTGTCCCCTGAGAGAGTTTCTTACCATGTACATCAAGAACATCTTCTTGCACCAGGTCCTAACTGAGATTAACAAGGAAATAGAAGGAGTCACCAAAGTGACAGATCCCTTGAAGATTTTGGCCAGTGCTGACACCATGAAAACCTTAGGAGTTCAACGTCCTTTATTACAGGTATAATACAATCTTCAGAGAGATTAACTGTCACATGTGGCCCTAAATATACTCATATTTTCTCCTGTTAAGTGTGGTCAGTCCACGGGTCATCATTACTTCTGGGATATTAACTCCTCCCCAACAGGAAGTGCAAGAGGATCACCCAGCAGAGCTGCTATATAGCTCCTCCCCTCTACGTCACACCCAGTCATTCTCTTGCACCCAACTAATAGATAGGATGTGTGAGAGGACTGTGGTGATTATACTTAGTTTTATACCTTCAATCAAAAGTTTGTTATTTTAAAACAGCACCGGAGTGTGTTGTTCCTTCTCAGGTAGAATTTGAAGAAGAATCTACCTGAGTTTTTGTATGATTTTAGCCGGCGTAGTTAAAATCATCTTGCTGTTCTCGGCCATCTGAGGAGTGAGGTAAACTTCAGATCAGGGGACAGCGGGCAGGTTAACCTGCAAAGAGGTATGTAGCAGCATATTATTTTCTGAGAATGGAATTGACTAGAAAATACTGCCATACCGATATAATGTAAGCTCAGCCTTAAATGCAGTAGTAGCAACTGGTATCAGGCTGTCATGTATGTATATTTACACTTCAGTATTCTGGGGAATGGCACTTCACTGGGATAATACTGTATGCATAAGACTTTAGCCTAACTTGCAGTGGGAACGACTAGCAACAGGTTTTCTAATGACATTTCATTTATTTGATGTTAAACGTTTTTGCTGGCATGTTAAAATCGTTTAATTATCTGAGGTACTGGGTGAAAAATTGTTTTGGGCACTGTTTTTTTTCCACTTGGCGGTCGTTTTATTTAATTTGAGACAGTTTACTGATCTCCCTCACTGTTGTGTGTGAGGGGGAGGGGCCTATTTTGGCGCTTTTGCTACGCATCAGAAAATTCAGTCACAAGTCTGTTTCCTTCCCTGCATGATCCGGTTCGTCTCTACAGAACTCAGGGGTCTTCAAAAGTTAGTTTGAGGGAGGTAATCACTCACAGCAGACCTGTGAGATTGTGCTTTGACTGTGATAAAAAACGTTTATATTCTGTACATTTTTTCTGCTATTCAGGGTTAGTTATCCATTGCTAATGGGGGCAATCCTTTGCTAAAATTGTGTTTTACCGGAAAGAATTTGATGTTATAGTTACTCCGGTTTATTATTACTCAACTGTCATATCTTTTTTTCTGTGCTTCTTAAAGGCACAGTACGTTTTTCATATTATTTGTAAATTGCTTTGAAAAGTATTTCCAAGTTGCTAGTTTATTTGCTAGTGTGTTAAACATGTCTGACTCAGAGGAATATCTCTGTGCTATATGTGCTAAAGCCAAAGTGGAGCCCAATAGAAATTTATGTACTAATTGCATTGATGCTACTTTAAATAAAAGTCAATCTGTACAAATTGAACATCATTCACCAAACAACGAGGGGAGAGTTATGCCGACTAACTCGCCTCACGTGTCAGTACCTGCATCTCCCGCTCGGGAGGTGCGTGATATTGTAGCGCCGAGTACATCAGGGCGGCCATTACAAATCACATTACAGGATATGGCTAATGTTATGACTGAAGTTTTGTCTAAATTACCAGAACTTAGAGGTAAGCGTGATCACTCTGGGGTGAGAACAGAGTGCGCTGTTAATAATAGGGCCATGTCTGATACTGCGTCACAGTATGCAGAACATGAGGACGGAGAGCTTCAATCTGCAGGTGACGGTTCTGATCCCAATAGAATGGATTCAGACATTTCTAATTTTAAGTTTAAACTCGAAAACCTCCGTATACTGTTAGGGGAGGTATTAGCAGCTCTGAATGATTGTAACACCGTTGCAATCCCAGAGAAATTATGTAGGCTGGATAGATACTATGCGGTACCGGCGAGTACTGACGTATTTCCTATACCTAAGAGGCTTACAGAGATAATTACTAAGGAGTGGGATAGGCCCGGTGTACCCTTTCCCCCCCCCCTCCTGTGTTTAGAAAAATGTTTCCAATAGACGCCACCACACGGGACTTATGGCAGACAGTCCCTAAGGTGGAGGGAGCGGTTTCTACTCTGGCTAAGCGTACCACTATCCCGGTGGAGGATAGCTGTGCCTTTTCAGATACAATGGATAAAAAATTAGAGGGTTACCTTAAGAAAATGTTTGTTCAACAAGGTTTTATATTGCAACCCCTTGCATGTATTGCGTCTGTCTCGGCCGCGGCCGCTTTTTGGTCCGAGTCCCTGGAAGAGACTCTTGACTCAATAACTATAGATGAGATTTCAAGCAAGCTTAAAATATTAAAATTCATTTGTTTCAGATGCCGTAGTACATTTAACAAAACTTACGGCTAAGAATTCCGGATTCGCCATTCAGGCACGCAGAGCACTGTGGCTAAAATCCTGGTCAGCTGACGTTACTTCTAAATCTAAATTACTTAACATACCTTTCAAAGGGCACACCTTATTCGGGCCCGGTTTGAAAGAGATTATCGCTGACATTACAGGAGGTAAAGGCCATGCCCTGCCTCAAGACAGAGCCAAACCTAAGGCTAGACAGTCTAATTTTCGTTCCTTTCGTAATTTCAAGACAGGAGCAGCATCAACTTCCTCTGCTCCAAAACAGGAAGGAGCTGTTGCTCGCTACAGACAAGGCTGGAGACCTAACCAGTCCTGGAACAAGGGCAAGCAGGCCAGAAAACCTGCTGCTGCCCCTAAGACAGCATGAATCGAGGGCCCCCGATCCGGGAACGGATCTAGTGGGGGGCAGACTTTCGCTCTTCGCCCAGGCTTGGGCAAGAGATGTCCAGGATTCCT
This sequence comes from Bombina bombina, assembly GCF_027579735.1. Classification (NCBI taxonomy): domain Eukaryota; kingdom Metazoa; phylum Chordata; class Amphibia; order Anura; family Bombinatoridae; genus Bombina; species Bombina bombina. Next base: position 43,694,293 of record NC_069504.1, on the reverse strand, counting down.
GGGCGTTAGAGATCATATCTCAGGGATATCTTCTGGACTTCAAATCCTCTCCCCCAAAAGGGAGATTTCATCTGTCAAGGTTGTCAACAAACCAAATAAAGAAAGAGGCGTTTCTACGCTGTGTACAAGATCTTTTACTAATGGGAGTGATCCATCCGGTTCCGAGGTCGGAACATGGACAGGGGTTTTACTCAAATCTGTTTGTGGTTCCCAAAAAAGAGGGAACCTTCAGGCCAATCTTGGATTTAAAGATCCTAAACAAATTCTTAAGAGTTCCATCGTTCAAAATGGAAACTATTCGGACAATCCTACCCATGATCCAAAAGGGTCAGTACATGACCACAGTGGATTTAAAGGATGCTTACCTTCACATACCGATTCACAAAGATCATTACCGGTATCTAAGGTTTGCCTTCCTAGAAAGGCATTACCAGTTTGTAGCTCTTCCATTCGGATTGGCTACGGCTCCAAGAATCTTCACAAAGGTTCTGGGTGCTCTTCTGGCGGTACTAAGACCGCGAGGAATTTCGGTAGCTCCGTACCTAGACGACATTCTGATACAAGCTTCAAGCTTTCAAACTGCCAAGTCTCATACAGAGTTAGTACTGGCATTTCTAAGGTCGCATGGATGGAAGGTGAACGAAAAGAAGAGTTCTCTCTTTCCACTCACAAGAGTTCCCTTCTTAGGGACTCTTATAGATTCTGTAGAAATGAAGATCTACCTGACAGAAGACAGGTTAACAAAGCTTCAAAATGCATGCCGTGTCCTTCATTCCATTCAACACCCGTCAGTGGCTCAATGCATGGAGGTGATCGGCTTAATGGTAGCGGCAATGGACATAGTACCCTTTGTACGCCTACATCTCAGACCGCTGCAATTGTGCATGCTAAGTCAGTGGAATGGGGATTACTCAGATTTGTCCCCTACTCTGAATCTGGATCAAGAGACCAGAAATTCTCTTCTATGGTGGCTTTCTCGGCCACATCTGTCCAGGGGGATGCCATTCAGCAGGCCAGATTGGACAATCGTAACAACAGACGCCAGCCTACTAGGTTGGGGCGCTGTCTGGAATTCTCTGAAGGCTCAGGGATCATGGACTCAGGAGGAGAGTCTCCTGCCAATAAACATTCTGGAATTGAGAGCAGTTCTCAATGCCCTTCTGGCTTGGCCCCAGTTAACAACTCGGGGGTTCATCAGGTTTCAGTCGGACAACATCACGACTGTAGCTTACATCAACCATCAAGGAGGGACAAGAAGCTCCCTAGCGATGATGGAAGTATCAAAGATAATTCACTGGGCAGAGTCTCACTCTTGCCACCTGTCAGCAATCCACATCCCGGGAGTGGAGAACTGGGAGGCGGATTTCCTAAGTCGTCAGACTTTTCATCCGGGGGAGTGGGAACTTCATCCGGAGGTCTTTGCCCAAATACTTCGACGTTGGGGCAAACCAGAGATAGATCTCATGGCGTCTCGACAGAACGCCAAGCTTCCTTGTTACGGGTCCAGATCCAGGGATCCGGGAGCGGTCCTGATAGATGCCTTGACAGCACCTTGGACCTTCGGGATGGCTTATGTGTTTCCACCCTTCCCGATGCTTCCTCGATTGATTGCCAGAATCAAACAGGAGAGAGCATCAGTGATTCTAATAGCGCCTGCGTGGCCACGCAGGACTTGGTATGCAGATCTAGTGGACATGTCATCCTGCCCACCTTGGTCTCTGCCTCTGAGACAGGACCTTCTGATCCAGGGTCCCTTCAAACATCAAAATCTAATTTCTCTGAAGCTGACTGCTTGGAAATTGAACGCTTGATTTTATCAAAACGTGGTTTTTCTGAGTCATTAATTGATACCTTAATACAGGCTAGGAAGCCTGTTACCAGAAAGATTTACCATAAAATATGGCGTAAATACTTATATTGGTGCGAATCCAAAGGTTACTCATGGAGTAAGGTTAGGATTCCTAGGATATTGTCTTTTCTACAAGAAGGTTTAGAAAGGGTTTATCCGCTAGTTCCTTAAAGGGACAGATTTCAGCTCTGTCCATTCTTTTACACAAACGTCTGTCAGAGGTTCCAGACGTTCAGGCTTTTTGTCAGGCTTTGGCCAGGATTAAGCCTGTGTTTAAAACTGTTGCTCCACCATGGAGTTTGAACTTAGTTCTTAATGTTTTACAGGGTATTCCGTTTGAACCCCTTCATTCCATTGATATCAAATTGTTATCTTGGAAAGTTCTGTTTTTAATGGCTATTTCCTCGGCTCGAAGAGTCTCTGAGTTATCTGCCTTACATTGTGATTCTCGTTATCTGATTTTTCATTCAGACAAGGTAGTTCTGCGTACTAAACCTGGGTTCTTACCTAAGGTGGTCACTAACAGGAATATCAATCAAGAGATTGTTGTTCCATCTTTGTGTCCTAATCCTTCTTCGAAGAAGGAACGTCTCCTACACAATCTAGATGTAGTCCGTGCCCTGAAATTTTATTTACAGGCAACTAAAGATTTTCGCCAAACTTCTTCCCTGTTTGTCGTTTATTCTGGACAGAGGAGTGGTCAAAAAGCATCTGCTACCTCTCTATCCTTTTGGCTGCGTAGCATAATACGTTTAGCCTATGAGACTGCTGGACAGCAGCCTCCTGAAAGAATTACAGCTCATTCTACTAGAGCTGTGGCTTCCACTTGGGCCTTTAAGAATGAGGCTTCTGTTGAACAGATTTGCAAGGCTGCAACTTGGTCTTCTCTGCATACTTTTTCCAAATTTTACAAATTTGACACTTTTGCTTCTTCAGAGGCTGTTTTGGGGAGAAAGGTTCTTCAGGCAGTGGTTCCTTCCGTATAAAGAGCCTGCCTGTCCCTCCCGTCATCCGTGTACTTTAGCTTTGGTATTGGTATCCCAGAAGTAATGATGACCCGTGGACTGACCACACTTAACAGGAGAAAACAAAATTTATGCTTACCTGATAAATTCCTTTCTCCTGTAGTGTGGTCAGTCCACGGCCCGCCCTGTTTTTATGGCAGGTCTAAATTTTTAAATTATACTCCAGTCACCACTGCACCCTTTGGCTTCTCCTTTCTCGTTGGTTCTCGGTCGAATGACTGGGTGTGACGTAGAGGGGAGGAGCTATATAGCAGCTCTGCTGGGTGATCCTCTTGCACTTCCTGTTGGGGAGGAGTTAATATCCCAGAAGTAATGATGACCCGTGGACTGACCACACTACAGGAGAAAGGAATTTATCAGGTAAGCATAAATTTTGTTTTTACAGTGTATGCTCTATTTACTCAATATCTAACTAATTTAAAGCCTTGTGGTATCTCTAGGGGCCTGATTATCAAAAACGTACTGGCATGGGGTTTTTTTTGTTTGGTTTTTGTTAAGTATTGCATTTTAATATATGTGCCTCCTCCAGAACACTACATAGCAAGATAAGCCACTCTCTTTTTATAAAATTCGTGGAGGGACTAAAGAGCTAGCAAATTAGGCCTTAGGACTGTGGTTTCCAAAGCTGTACCATTTGAGCTTTGAAAGACTGTTAGGGCGCTTTTCTAAATTTGTCTTAAACACTTCAGTCAATGACCCATCAAAGAACTGTAGCTACCTTTTATTATTTTGTTTATTGTTATGATTATTATTTAAAAAAAGGGGGGGGTATAGCACGCTGTTTAACCGTTTTTCCAATATTAGGTGATTAAAACTATAAGCATTAGCAGTGGGGCTACTTAGTCAAACCTATATGACATTTTTAATATTTTTTGTATCTTAATTTTTTTTTTTACTACAAAAAACTGATTAACTATATTTGTTTTGTGCGGTAAAAGAAGAGGAGATATGGGATGGAATTGTAATTAGCGTTTGGAATGAGGAAGACGCTGTGAGACTGAAGTGCCTTACAATAAACACATGCATCTAATCCAAAATTAACAAAAATAAAGACAAGGTTCTCTGTCTGCCTTTGATCGTGGAAATCCTTGTGGTGCTTCGTCCCAAACAAACAGGTGTTTTAATTCTGCTACGTTTGAGGTAGCGGAGAGGTTAAGAAGCAATGGTCGGATGGCTGCAGCTTCTTAACTTGCCTCAAGAAGGCTCACATCAGCAAGGATTCCAAAGCAGCTCCAACTGCTTCATACATGGATCCCAAAATGGCTTTGTTACCATGCAAATAAATATGTGTGCTAGACAAGTCTTTTTTTGAAGATCAGGTCTATGCCATTCCCACAAATAACACCAGCTGATTAATTTAAAAGGAAATAAAATGCAAAACCAAAATGCTCTAGTCTAATATGTTAGAGCATTTTATGATTGCACTATTGCTTGTATATATACCTTTGTATTTAGGTGCTGCAAATGCAGACAAATGTCCATAATCAAAATGTAAACATCTGTGTAGACAGGATGTCACATGATCGTCACTGCAATCATGTGACTCCAAACAGCACTTATTGACTCCTGGGGGACTGCCTGCATTGCTAAGCCCGTCCCCCAGTTGTAAAAGCTCCCCCAGAGCTTTTACAAAGGTGGGGGAACAGAATGCCACAAAAGTTAGGACTTTCCATGCCGTTCTTAAGGCGTTAAAAGCCTAGCACATTTAATACGGCATGGAACGTCCTAACTGTATCTATGGGTTAAACACATAATTTCAGCTGCAGAGCAGCAATGCGTGGTAAGCCAATGACAAAAAACAAATGTGTGGAGCACCAATCACCAGCTAGCTCCCAGTACTGTATTCTTGCTGCTGAGTATATTTACAATTGTGTATTGAAATTATATGTTCTGTCTGATTCATGAAAGTTTTATTTTGACTTGCAGTTAATATAAAGTTTAACACTTAATTAAAAAAAACACTAGTGCTACTATATTAATAGGAGAAAATTATAAAAAGTAGACAATGCATTTTTTTCAAGGTTTGTCTTTTATTTGCTTCCGGTAAAGATTTTTCTCATTTAGTTTTATTTTGTATGAAAATAGCATTTTTCTTTTATGGCTGATTTTATAACATTTACATCAGTGCGCGCTGTGTGATTCTGCAATTGGACGATATATTTACAATATGCTAATAAAATGGTTATTGGGAACACATCATTTTATTGTTAAAAAACAAACAAACAGTAAAATCTTATTTCTTTTGTTTTATTAGCGCTACTAATCTGTCTACAGCTACAACAAAAACAGTAGGAAACATACTGGCAATAAGTTGCAAAATACACAACACTATTAGCAGTTCACATAGAATTAGAATATTACATCAATACTTGCCATGCCGGCAACAAGGTATAGATACATCTTCTTTAATGTATTTGCATTTCTATTTCTTAGTATATATATATATATATATATATATATAATTTCCAAAAGATAGGAAGGCACTCTCCGTATTTACAAATGTAATTTATTAGATAGTAAACGTTTTTGGGGTTGCCCCCATCCTCAGACCAACAGATAATGCAAAAACACTCACCCATATATGCAGAACCCTCCATCGTGAAATCCCAGGCAGCTGTGCTCTTGCACGTCTAACTGGCGCTACTGCGCATGCGCTACAGGGAGTGCAGAATTATTAGGCAAATGAGTATTTTGACCACATCATCCTCTTTATGCATGTTGTCTTACTCCAAGCTGTATAGGCTCGAAAGCCTACTACCAATTAAGCATATTAGGTGATGTGCATCTCTGTAATGAGAAGGGGTGTGGTCTAATGACATCAACACCCTATATCAGGTGTGCATAATTATTAGGCAACTTCCTTTCCTTTGGCAAAATGGGTCAAAAGAAGGACTTGACAGGCTCAGAAAAGTCAAAAATAGTGAGATATCTTGCAGAGGGATGCAACACTCTTAAAATTGCAAAGCTTCTGAAGCGTGATCATCGAACAATCAAGCGTTTCATTCAAAATAGTCAACAGGGTCGCAAGAAGCGTGTGGAAAAACCAAGGCGCAAAATAACTGTCCATGAACTGAGAAAAGTCAAGCGTGCAGCTGCCAAGATGCCACTTGCCACCAGTTTGGCCATATTTCAGAGCTGCAACATCACTGGAGTGCCCAAAAGCACAAGGTGTGCAATACACAGAGACATGGCCAAGGTAAGAAAGGCTGAAAGACGACCACCACTGAACAAGACACACAAGCTGAAACGTCAAGACTGGGCCAAGAAATATCTCAAGACTGATTTTTCTAAGGTTTTATGGACTGATGAAATGAGAGTGAGTCTTGATGGGCCAGATGGATGGGCCCGTGGCTGGATTGGTAAAGGGCAGAGAGCTCCAGTCCGACTCAGACGCCAGCAAGGTGGAGGTGGAGTACTGGTTTGGGCTGGTATCATCAAAGATGAGCTTGTGGGGCCTTTTCGGGTTGAGGATGGAGTCAAGCTCAACTCCCAGTCCTACTGCCAGTTTCTGGAAGACACCTTCTTCAAGCAGTGGTACAGGAAGAAGTCTGCATCCTTCAAGAAAAACATGATTTTCATGCAGGACAATGCTCCATCACACACGTCCAAGTACTCCACAGCGTGGCTGGCAAGAAAGGGTATAAAAGAAGAAAATCTAATGACATGGCCTCCTTGTTCACCTGATCTGAACCCCATTGAGAACCTGTGGTCCATCATCAAATGTGAGATTTACAAGGAGGGAAAACAGTACACCTCTCTGAACAGTGTCTGGGAGGCTGTGGTTGCTGCTGCACGCAATGTTGATGGTGAACAGATCAAAACACTGACAGAATCCATGGATGGCAGGCTTTTGAGTGTCCTTGCAAAGAAAGGTGGCTATATTGGTCACTGATTTGTTTTTGTTTTGTTTTTGAATGTCAGAAATGTATATTTGTGAATGTTGAGATGTTATATTGGTTTCACTGGTAAAAATAAATAATTGAAATGGGTATATATTTGTTTTTTGTTAAGTTGCCTAATAATTATGCACAGTAATAGTCACCTGCACACACAGATATCCCCCTAAAATAGCTATAACTAAAAACAAACTAAAAACTACTTCCAAAACTATTCAGCTTTGATATTAATTAGTTTTTTGGGTTATTGAGAACATGGTTGTTGTTCAATAATAAAATTAATCCTCAAAAATACAACTTGCCTAATAATTCTGCACTCCCTGTAGGATGCTATGGAGCGCCGCAAAGGACAAAAATCTAAAAGAATAAAGCAATCACTAAAGTGTTCTCCAAGAAATTGTGCACAATGTTCGTATTGCAATTTACAGGAGATGGGTATCAGGGTATATACATTATACAAAAAGTGTTAAAGTGGCGAACATACAGGTATGTCAAAGGAGGTATACTGCATCTGGCTAAAATCAGATCTATAATGTTAACCCCTTAACGACGCATGTCGTACAGGGTACGTTGCACACAAGCTGGTCTTAAAAGACCAGCGACGTACCCTGTACGACATTAGGGGTTTAAAGCGACTGGAAGCGATCCTGCTCGCTTCCAGTCGCTTTCCGGTTATTGCAGTGATGCCTCGATATCGAGGCATCCTGCAATAACACCCCTTGGCCATCCGATGCAGAGAGAGCCACTCTGTGGCCCTCTCTGCACCGGACATCGATGGCCGGTATCGTTAGTGGGTGGGAGCCTGTGTGGGAGGTGGGTGGCGGCCATCGATGATGATCGGTGATGTGGAGGGGGGCGGAATCGTGGGCGGGGATGTCCGGGTACGCGCACGGGGGGGAGCGGATGGGAACCGCTACACTACAGAAAAAGTTATAATACAAATTAAAAAAAAAAAAGATAAAAAAGTCAAAAAAAAAAAAAAGATCAAGCAGGTGGTGGGGGTTGGTCTGTGGGGGGGAGGGGAAGCTACACTACAGAAAGACTACTACTAAGAAAAACTTTTTTTGCAAACTGGGTACTGGCAGACAGCTGCCAGTACCCAAGATGGCCCCCAATAAGGCAGATGGGGAGGGTTAGAGAGATGTTTTGGGGGGGATCAGGGAGGTTGGGGGCTAAGGGGGGATGCTACACCACAGCATATGTAAATATGCTTAAAAAAATATTAAAAAATCTTTTATTTTAGTACTGGCAGACTTTCAGCCAGTACTTAAGATGGCGGGGACAATTGTGGGGTGGGGAGGGAAGGGAGCTGTTTGGGAGGGATCAGGGGGTCTGATGTGTCAGGTGGGAGGCTGATCTCTACACTAAAGCTAAAATTAACCCTGCAAGCTCCCTACAAACTACCTAATTAACCCTTTCACTGCTAGCCATAATACACGTGTGATGCGCAGCAGCATTTAGCGGCCTTCTAATTACCAGAAAGCAACGCCAAAGCCATATATGTCTGCTATTTCTGAACAAAGGGGATCCCAGAGAAGCATTTACAACCATTTGTGCCATAATTGCACAAGCTGTTTGTAAATAATTTCAGTGAGAAACCTAAAATTGAGAAAAAAAAATAGTTTTTTTTAAATTTGATCGCATTTGGCGGTGAAATGGTGGCATTAAATATACCAAAATGGGCCTAGATCAATACTTTGGGTTGTCTACTACACTACACTTAAAGGGCCACTAAACCCAAAATCTTTCTTTCATGATTCAGATAGAGAATAGAAATTTAAACAACATTACAATTTACTTCCATTATTTATTTTGCTTCATTTTTTAGTTATCCTTAGTTGAAGAAAAAGCAATGCACATGGTGAGCCAATCACACGAGGCCTCTATGTGCAGCAACCAATCAGCAGCTACTGAGCATATCTAGATATGCTTTTCAGCAAAGAATATCAAGAGAAAAAAACAAATTAGATAATATAAGTAAATTAGAAAGATGTTTAAAATTGCATTCTCTTTCTAAATCATAAAAGAAAAAATGTGGGTGTCATGTCCCTTTAAGCTAAAATTAACTCTACAAGCTCCCTACATGCTCCCTAATTAACCCCTTCACTGCTGGGCATAAAACACGTGTGGTGCGCAGTGGCATTTAGCAGCCTTCTAATTACCAAAAAGCAACGCCAAAGCCATATAAGTCTGCTATTTCTGAACAAAGGGGATCCCAGAGAAGCATTTACAACCATTTATGCCATAATTGCATAAGTTTTTTGTAAATAATTTCTGTGAGAAACCTAAAGTTTGTGAAAAAGTGAACAATTTTTTTTATTTGATCGCATTTGGCGGTGAAATGGTGGCATGAAATATACCAAAATGGGCCTAGATCAATACTTTGGGATGTCTTCTAAAATAATATATATACATGTCAAGGGATATTCGGGTATTCCTGATGTAACTAGCGCTCATTTTGAAAAAAAGTGGTTTTGAAATAGCAAAGTGCTTCTTGTATTTATTTCCCTATAACTTGCAAAAAATGCAAAGAACATGTTAACATTGGGTATTTCTAAACTCAGGACAAAATTTAGAAACTATTTAGCATGGTTGTTTTTTGGTGGTTGTAGATGTGTAACAGATTTTGGGGGTCAAAGTTAGAAAAAGTGTGTGTTTTTTTCATTTTTTCCTCATATTTTATAATATTTTTAATAATAAATTATAAGATATGATGAAAATAATGGTATCTTTAGAAAGTCCATTTAGTGGCGAGAAAAACGGTATATAATATGTGTGGGTACAGTAAATGAGTAAGAGGAAAATTACAGCTAAACACAAACACCGCAGAAATGTAAAAATAGCCCTGGTCCTTAAAGGGACAGTATACACTCATTTTCATATAACTGCATGTAATAGACACTACTATAAAGAATAAGATGCACAGATACTGATATAAAAATCCAGTATAAAACTGTTTAAAAACTTACTTAGAAGCTCTCAGTTTAGCTCTGTTGAAAAGGTAGCTGGAAAGCCCACTGCAAGTGGGAAATAAGACACTCCCCCCTCCCCCTTCTTTTGCATATGAAAAGACCATTTACACAAACAGGAGCAAGCTGGAGAAGGTAGCTGACAGTATTCACATAAAACTTTGGGGCTGGGTTAGGAGTCTGAAAATCAGAGCAATGTTATTCAAAAATAAGCAAAACTATACATTTTTTAAAAAAAACAAACTTTATGGGCTTTATAAATAGATCATCTACAAAACATTTATGCAATGAAAAAATGAGTGTATTATGTCCCTTTAAGGGAAAGAAATTAAAAAATGGCCTTGGTCCTTAAGGGGTTAAACGGCATAGGCTAGGTAAAGCTCCCTATCTTATTACTATATCTGCCTCTATTGATAGCTAAGCACACCACCTATGGGATAGAAAAGGAAAAAACAAGTTAGCACAAGACAACGTATTAAAAACATTCATAAGAAACATTGATAATCTAGGGACATATTTAATCCCTTTGGATTAATTGTATCCAGGTTATAGAGCCACTGGGATTCTTTTTGTAATAGGCGCTTTGCTCTATCACCAACCCTTGGGGGAACTGGAATGTGGTCAATGATGATGCATAACCGTAACCTGGTCATCAGGGAAGCAGACAAAGGGGGGTGCCCTAGTACTTCAGGACTACACTGATTATAAAGCAGAGATTATGGCTCAACTATCTGACAGTGGTACCTATAGAAGACTTCCTAGAGACCCCACGAAATCCTTCAAGAATGAGATTGATACGTATTTGGATTGTCTGCTACAACAGGACATCATTAATAAACAGCTGAGGGATTATTTAGAGGTCAATTTCCCAATTACACCGGTAATATACACCTTGCCAAAGGTGCATAAGGATCCACTTCATCCCCCTGGCAGACTGATTGTCTCAGCCAGGGGCGCTATTCTTCAGCCACTGGCCACCTACTTGGACTCAATACTGTAGCCTATGGTACGTAATGTTCCATCCTTACTTTTGGATTCCATAGAGTTAATTCAATTACTACAATCTTGACAAGACTATTTGTTGGATGATGTGCTGGTCACATTGGATGTGACCAGCCTCTATACCATAATACCTCATGAACAAGGTATGACAGCTGTTTGCAAGCATCTGCTAAGAAGCCCATATATTGGTCCCCCAGTTGATGTCATCATGCAGTTATTGGACTTCTGCTTGAAGTACAATTACTTCAAGTTCAAAAAAGACTTTTTCCTACAGATCTCCGGTACAGCGATGGGGTCCAATGTGGCTCCATCCTTTGCCAATTTATTTATGGTTATTTTTTGAGATGGAGGAAACTGACCTGTTCAGTGATATGAAAGTCAAACTCTTTAGGAGATATATAGATGACCTCTTTATCATCGGGGGTGGCTCGATTGAAGATCTCCACTTGTGGTTTGAGGATTTAAATAAGTGAATAACAGAGTGCATACCAAGTGGATTTATTTCCTTGACTTTAAGGTTTCCAAAGGGAATAATGGATTCTGTACCACTCTGTTCCAAAAGGGAACAGATAGGAACTCTCTACTTGAGGTCACGAGTTGCCACCCTCCTAGCCTCAAGAAGGCACTACCAATGTCACAGTTCAAAAGGATGGTGCGCAACAACACTGATGGACAACAGGAAAAGACCCAGCTTTTTTATCTGCACCAACGCTTCAAAGAGAGAGTCTATGGAGCCATTCAAACACGGAAGGCACTACATAATACCCTTCAAATGTCCCAGGAACAAGCCCTAACCAAGACAGAGAGGGGTGATAAGGGAGAACGGATGATTTTTACAACAACCTTCACCCCTGAACGGCTTGAATTCTCTAAACCATTGAAGGACCACTGGGACATCTTGACCAGTGACAAATCACTCCCCTTTGACCGGATGGCGACCCCGATTGTGGGTTTCAGACGGGGACGATGATTGAAAGACCTCCTTCTACGTCCCGACAATAGGGATGCTACAGCACTAGCACCTGGCTTAGCACAAATAAAATGGGTTGCTTTAGATGTTGCGCCTGTGTTACCTGCAGGGGTCTAACGCAAAGTCCGAGTTTCATCCATCCATGGACTAATAAGAAATTTTATATCCGGTACCGGGTGACATGTACCACACCATATGTGGTTTATCTGCTACACTGTCCGTGTGGCAGATTTTATGTGGGGAAGACCCAGGATGACCTGCGAACACGGAATCACTGGTCTGCCATTCGTAGTGCAATCAAGAATTGAGAATCAGAGCATCCGGTTGCCAAACATTTTCTGGAGAATGGCCATGGTGTCCAGGATCTTAGATACATCATCATTGACCACATTCCAGTTCCCCCAAGGGGTGGCGATAGAGCAAAGCACCTATTACAAAAAAAATCCCAGTGGATCTATAACCTGGATACAATTTATCCAAAAGGATTAAATATGTCCCTAGATTATCAATGTTTCTTATGAATGTTTTCAGTACGTTGTCTTGTGCTAACTTGTTTTTTCCTTTTCTATCCCATAGGTGATGTGCTTAGCTATCAATAGAGGCAACATCCTATTTAGTTAGTAATTAGATAGGTGTAACGAGTTGTGATAGACTACATGTACTGTGTTTTTATCTACACTGTTGTTTTAAATCACTAGGAGATATCTTGTATGAACTAGACTCTATATAGCTTATTTAGGATATACTACACAACTACGGGTCTCTATGCCATTATAATAATGCTATAGTTCCATACTATATTAATGTATTCTTAGCAAGTGTGTGTTTAGAACATGTACATTATGACAGGTTAGCACAATGTGTATAGAGGAGCTTTACCTAGCCTATGACATTTAACATTATAGATCTGATTTTAGACAGATAGTCTATTATTGGTAAATAGGTATTGCTATTACAGATGCTGCATAATTTAGACCAAGTATATTACATGTGGCATAGTTGTTAGTCCGTAACTAGGATACCATTGGTTGCCTCTATTAGGGTAATAGCAATGCCCACGTTCATTAAGTATGTTCCAGATGCAGTATACCTCGTTTGACATAGCTGTATGTTCGCCACTTTGACACTTTTTGTTTAATGTACATACCCTGATACCCATCGCCTGCAAATTTAATTACGAACATTGGGCACAATTTCTTGGAGAACACTTTGGTGATTGCTTTTATTCTTTTAGATGTTTGTCCTTTGCGGCGCTCCATAGCATCCTAGCGCATGCGCAGTAGCGCCAGTTAGACGTGCAGGAGCACAGCTGCCTGGGATTTTACGGTGGAGGGTTCTGCTTATATGGGTGAGTGTTTCTGCATTATCTGTTGGTCTGAGGACGGGGCAACCCCGAAAATGTTTACTATCTAATAAATTACATTTGTAAATACGGAGAGTGCCTTCCTATCTTCTGGAAATTGTATACTGAACTTTGAAGTGCACCCCGGAAGTTGTCTTTAAGAGTGAGTGCTGGCTCCCAGTTTTCTAAGTTTTTATATATATATACACACACACATATTGTATATATTTTTAAAACTATCATTTGACGAATAATGGCTTAATACCCTGATGGATTTGGTTACAATATGCGCATTCTGCTGTGGTAAACAATCATTGTCCTAAAGGAAAGAACAGAATCATCTCAAGTATTGTTCCAAAGTTTGGATAGTTTGCCCTGTCTGACTGTTAGTGTGAGGATGATAACCAAATGATAAAGATCGGAAGATAAGTACGCTAGAGCAAAAGTGTTTCCAAGACTGAGAAGTTAGCTAAAAACCCATAACTGATAAAACATATCAGGTTAACCCATGTAGTTTGACAGCAGTCTTGGCAGCAGGAATGAAATGAGCCAGAAAACTTCTGATAAAAGTCTATAGAAGTTAGTAAATCCAATGAACCTCTGCACTGCCTTCTTGTAGTGGAGACAGACCATTCATAAGTCTCTAAATATATCATCATAGGTACATGAAACCGTGATTCAGATAGGGCATGCAATTTTTAACAACTTTTCAATTTACTTCTATCAAGTGTGCTTTGTTCTTTTGTTATCCTTTGTTAAGAGTGCAGCAATTCAATACTGGTAGCTAGCTGAACACATTTAGGGAGCCAATAACATGAGGCATATATGTGCAGCCACCAATCAGCAACTAGCTCCAAGTAGGGTATTGCTTTTCCTGAGCCTACCTAAGTATACTTTTCAACAAAGGATACCAAGAGAATAAAACCGTGTAGATACTAGAAATAAATTGGAACATTGTTTCAAATTGCATTCTCAATCTGAATCATGAAATTTAATTTTGACTTTACTATGAAGTGGCAAAGCTACGCAAGTCACAAACAGGCCTTCTACCTTGCCGCAAGGCCCTCAAATCTGCTTGAGCGTATTAAGTATGATGTAGGTCTTATAGCATTAAAGAGTCCCAATTATTAAGCACATAACTATTTCAGATTGTTTACCCATATCAGAGGTTCCTCTGTCAGTAAGGCAATTTCAGAGTGCACCTTAACAAATTCTGTAGCATACATTCCAGGCTTAACTTATATAAGGATTTAACAGGCCTTGATGAAAGTATGCAACTACTTTCTATCCACACCAAACCTTTCTGGTAATGACCGCTTTGTCTCTGGAAAGATTTCATGTCTTATTGCTGCATATCAGGAGCAGTCAGCAAACTAGGACCTCAGCAGCAGATGAGTCCTTAGCAGGGGAGGTGGTGGAGACTCCCAGCAGACAGTTACTGAGCCAATAGTCAATTATTAAATTATCAACTCACAATTCAAGATAAGGCAAGGGTAAGGATGAGAGCGTAAACCTAGATATAAGCAAGATATAAGCAATAAACCAGGAAAGCAGATAAGGGACAAAGACACTAGGACTTTCATTAAAATATCCAAACACCAAATTATGTTAACAGGAGCGTTTTAACACTTCCTCTGTGGGTTTTGGCACCATGCAACATAGCCCCTTAGATGCGAAGGGTGCAAATTTACCACAGGTCACACAAACTAAAGAATTAACAGAAGAAGCCTGAGGACCCTGTGCGCTAAAATAAGCATAACTATCATTCATTGGAATAAACACAGCGCACCCCAGGATGTCAGCTTCTCTAACCTGGTTCCATTTTAGCTCAGCTCCAGTAGCACTCCAGCCCCCCCTGGATCTTCACCCTGCTTTTTGGATAAGCACGACCCCTATCTCATGTAGACTGCTTTCTCTACTTATTTGAAGGTAAAATCGGAGTCATGGGGCCCCATGAACAAAGGGCAGTGTGGACAAGGTTTTCAACTTGAGAACCTATCAGCATTGCATCGCAGAGAAGGTCAACAGACCGCGGACAGACCCTGTGCTTCCCAAATGTACCTTTACACACTCACATTTGAGTGTAATGCAAGAGAAGGGCCTGTCGGTCACCCCCAGCAAGCGTGTTTGGGGTGATTTCAATCTGCCACCTCAGAGGTGTGGTCTGATGACCGCTGCTTATTACATTGTGGGAAGCAGGCTTTGAAGGGTTAAAACGCAGCTTACACACTGCTTTTTACATGGAGCTTTAAACCATAAAAAACATGTGAGGGTAAAACAAGGATATACAGTATATTTTTCACGAATTAAAGATTTTAAATGCTGCTCTGGGAAAGTGTTTGTCTAGGAAAACTTCCAGAACCTTCTGGTTTTGTTGTAAATAGTTTGCATTAAAATGATTGAGATGTTCACTTATCAATTTGGTTTCTATTATAAAATCTCCCTTGTTCTGTCTACTAATACTCAAATGAAAAGTCAAACTCCGAATGAAAATGATCATTTTAACTTGAGTAATGAAACTTGTTTGAGGCGCTTTAACTCCCTGTACATAAACGTCTGTGACAATAGTTCAGAATGAAAGCTAAGCAAGAACAAAACATCATAACTAATATATATTTATTTATTAATTGCAGCACAGCAAAATCTGAAACTGAAGTAGAAATTCACAAGAGATATTTTCTGTACTATATGGCATGGATTTAACTTGTAACATACCTGACAAATATCGTCCTGCAGTCATTGTTATGCGCATCTTTAGATCTTTTGGATATTTTTATTTCATCATAAACAAAATGAAATAGGAGTTGCAACCCTAATGATCTGACTTTCAGTAAATTCATACAAATCTGTAACTAGCTGTGCTCTTCCTCTTTCTTCAGTGTTTATTGACTTGAACAACTTCAGCTAAAGCGATAGACTCAGTGACAAGTTGGACAGCGCATCAAGCACAAAGTTGCATCTGTAGAACATTTCCCGTGCATGAACCCGCAGCCCCCTCTGATCGACAGACTGTGCGCGCGTTTCTTTATAGACTGACACATTGATTTTCTTGTCTTGGTGTAACCTCATGCGCTTTCTCATTTCTGCAGATCCAAGCACTAATGTTGTAGCAAGTTGTCAGCTGGAGTTGTAATCAATAGTTTACATCTTTGGTTTTAACCTTTAATTTGCTGTACATTCAAAGACTATGGGCCACATTATAAGTGGAGCGCAAAATCAGTGGCGTCACTAGGGTTGGTGTCACCCGGTGCGGTAAGTCATGGTGTCACCCCCCCAGAAAGCAGACACACACAAAAACACAGGCAAACACACATACAAACACTCAGACACACTTAAAAACATACTCAGATGCACACACAAACACTCGGAAACACAATCAGACACACACACAAAAACACTGAGACACACAAAAACACTGAGACACACAAAAACACTGAGACACACAAAAACTCAGACACACACCTACAAAATATGTAAACTGCACTGCATTAATTATGAAGCTCATGCCTAGAGCTGCTCCCTGGCTCAGCAGAGCATCAAATGAAAGATAAACAGAGCACTCTAAAATAAATCACTGAAGAAAAGGTTTAGGCGCGCAAACTATGAAAATTCTGCTCTCTGACTCTGTTCCAAGTCTGTCAGTGCACAGCCCCGGGCCGTATGTCACTGAGCAGTGAGCACAGATAGGCAGGCAGGTTTAGGTTAGCAGCGCAACTTTGCAAGCCCCACGGCACACCCACAACATTCATAGTGAAATTGGGCAGGGGACGAGCAAAGTACAAACAAGCAAAAGCAGCCGGGAAAACTATTTGTTGAAATTGCAGCACTGGCTCAAGGGGCAAAAAAATTGTGTGTCTACAACTTCCCCAGTCCCACTAATGTTCACAAATGCCAGCCTCTAATAAAATAATCTATGCATCTCAACATTGTATTTCTTTGAATTTCAATAAAATTTAAAAAAAAAAAAATTTTTTTTTTGGTGTCACCCCCTGGAGGGTGTCACACAGGTGCGGCCCGTACCTACCTAGTGACGCCACTGCGCAAAATATTGCTCCACTTTGTAATACCAGCTCACATGGTTAATTTTCAGAGCACTAATTGCTACCAGAAGCTCGCAGTAGCAATAACCAGCCACTTGTAATGGCTGGTTATTTATCACGTGCCCGCAAATGAGTGAATTTGCCCATTTGCGGGCGTATGATAAATTAGCGCTCCACTTGTAATCTAGCCTTATATCAGATTAAACTGCTCATGTACTAAATAACAAGTGCACCTAAATATTTGTATATACCCTACTACTGTACAGAACCTTTTCTAATTTCTCTTAAAGACTTTTAAAAAATGTCTTGTGATTTATTTACAATTTTAAACAACTTTCCATTTAACTTCAGTTATCAAATTTGCTGCATTGTCTTAGTATTGTTTGGTGAAGGAACAACAAATTGTACCAGTCAGCATATAGCGCCCGGTAGTGCTTTGCCGTTCCTGAGCCTACCTAGGTATGCTTTTCAACAAAGAATAACATGACACCAAAGCAAGTTTGATAATACAAGTAAATTGGAAACTTTTTAAAAATGATATTTTATGTCTTAATCAAGAAAGAAAAGTAATAGCTGTTATGCCTCTTTAATCATATTTTGCTGTTATTATAATTATATATTATTTTCTAAGGGAGAAATAAGTAGCCCTACAAGGGAAGCAGTGTGCCAGATATTGACCTACAAGCCATTAGATCAGGATTCATTCACATAGAGCTTCATATACAGTAATAATACATTATTCATAGCAGACAGAGTCAAAGGGGTAAATTTTCAAAGGGTCGAGCGGACATGATTCACTGTAGCAAATCATGTCTGCTCGACCTCGCTAAATGCCGACAGCATACACTGTCGGCATTTATCATTGCACAAGCATTTCTAGTGAAATGCTTGTGCAATGCTGCCCCCTGCTCACCGGCGGCCAATCGGCCTCTAGCAGGGGGTGTCAATCATCCCGGTCAGATTGGGATGATTTCAGTCCACCACCTGATAGGTGGCGGAGAAGTTAAGGAGCAGCGGTCTTACGACCGCTACTTCTTAATTTATGTTTCAGGCAAGCAGAAAATGATGGGCGTAGAATGCAGCATCCGCTGCTTAATAAATCTACTCCAAAGTCTGATTGGTTGTGATTGATACACAGATGTTTGAGGGAAGTCTGCTCTTCTGCATCCTGGCAAGAGTTCTGATGAAGGGCCTGGTCACACTGTTAGCAGTATTACATGAGAACGGGATATACCGGTAAATCCTTCCTTGCACAAGATGATGAAGTTTCTTAGGAAGTTTAATTGTCTGTTGTATACATTGGTGATCACTCTTGTGTTAGGTCTTCTTTGAGGTGGAGTGGGGCAGATGAAATTAGTTTAATGAACAATCTCTATTTCAAAAGAGAAGGTATCCATGTTGATAGAGAATGTATATCATATACACTATGTCCACAACATGTCTTATTGTTTGTTGGACACAGTATTTCTTGTAAACCAGTGTATAAAATCTTTTTGTTACTACTGTTACAAGAGATTGAACCAGGAGATTCCTTGTGCAGCTTGAGTCAAGAGCTAGCAAGTTCTCAAGACTCAAGTAATGAGTGGCAGGATTATGTTTATTAGTATTTACTATTAATTATCAGTTTAGTAAGGCGTATTGATATTAAATTAAAGGTAGCCCATAAAACTGCACTAAAGAGGGAACACCAAAAATGTTATTGTTTAAAAATAGAGATAAATTCTTTATTTCTCCAACATTGGTGTGTCCGGTCCACGGCGTCATCCTTACTTGTGGGAATATCTCTTCCCCAACAGGAAATGGCAAAGAGTCCCAGCACAGCTGGCCATATAGTCCCTCCTAGGCTCCGCCCACCCCAGTCATTCTCTTTGCCGTTGCACAGGCAACATCTCCACGGAGATGGTTAAGAGTATGTGGTGTTTAGTTGTAGTTTTTTATTCTACTATCAAGAGTTTGTTATTTTAAAATAGTGCTGGTATGTACTATTTACTCATAAACAGAAAGGGATGAAGAATTCTGTTTGTGAGAGGAAGATGATTTTAGCAGACAGTAACTAAAATCCTTTGCTGTTTCCACATAGGACTGTTGAGATGAAGTAACTTCAGTTGGGGGAAACAGCAGACTTTTCTGCTTAAGGTATGACTAGCCATATTTCTAACAAGACTGTGTAATGCTGGAAGGCTGTCATTTCCCCTCATGGGGACCGGTAAGCCATTTTCTTAGTCTCAAGCAGAATAAAGGGCTTAATATGGGCTATAAAACTGGTAGACACTTTTATGGGCAAAATCGATTGCTTTATTTGGACATTTTATACATGTTTATGCTGGTATTTCACATTTATAAACTTGGGGAACGTTTTTTTAACGTCAGGCACTATGTTAGACACCTTTTCCAGTCAGGAAGGGCCTTCCCAGTTGTAGGCTGAGCCTCATTTTCGCGCCATTACTGCGCAGTTGTTTTTGAGAGCAAGACATGCAGATGCATGTGTGAGTACCTGAAAATAGTTGGAAAAGTTCCTAGAAGGCGTCATTGGTATCGTATTCCCCTCTGGGCTTGGTAGAGTCGCAGCAAAGGCTGTAGCTGGGACTGTAGAGGGGTTAAAACTGTAACCGGCTCCGGTTTCGTTATTTTAAGGGTTAAAGCTCTGAAAATTGGTGTGCAATACTTTTAATACTTTAAGACACTGTGGTGAAATTTTGGTAAAATTTGAACGATTCCTTCATATTTTTTCACATATTCAGTAATAAAGTGTGCTCTGTTTAAAATTTAAAGAGACAGTAACGGTTTTGTTTTAAAACGGTTTTTGTGTTTTACTGACAAGTTTAAGCCTGGTTAACAAGTCTGTGCCTTCAGATAAGCTATGTTCTATATGTATGAAAGTCAATGTGTCTCCTCCTTCTAAATTATGTGATAATTGTGCCAAAGCGTCCAAAACAAGTAAGGACAGTACTGTCACAGATAATGAAGTTGCCCAAGATGATTCATCAGATGAAGGGAGTAGACATGGTTCTACATCATCTCCTTCTGTGTCTACACCAGTTTTGCCCACGCAGGAGGCCCCTAGTACTTCTAGCGCGCCAATGCTTATTACCATGCAACAATTGATGGCTGTAATGGATAACTCCATAGCAAATATTTTATCCAAAATGCCTGCATATCAGAGAAAGCGCGATTGCTCTGTTTTAAACACTGAAGAGCAGGAGGGCGCTGATGATAATTGTTCTGTCATACCCTCACACCAATCTGAAGGGGCCATGAGGGAGGTTTTGTCAGATGGGGAAATTTCAGATTCAGGAAAAATTTCCCAACAGGCTGAACCTGATGTTGTGACATTTAAATTTAAATTAGAAAATCTCCGCGCACTGCTTAAGGAGGTGCTATCTACTCTGGATGATTGTGACAACCTGGTCATTCCAGAAAAATTATGCAAGATGGACAAGTTCCTAGAGGTTCCGGTGCACCCAGACGCTTTTCCTATACCCAAGCGGGTGGTGGACATAGTGAATAAGGAATGGGAGAAGCATGGCATACCTTTTGTTCCCCCTCCTATATTTAAGAAATTATTTCCTATGGTCGACCCCAGAAAGGACTTATGGCAGACAGTCCCTAAGGTCGAGGGGGCAGTTTCTACTCTTAACAAGCGCACTACTATTCCTATCGAGGATAATTGTGCTTTCAAAGATCCTATGGATAAAAAATTGGAGGGTTTGCTTAAAAAGATTTTTATACAGCAAGGTTACCTTCTTCAACCCATTTCGTTCATTGTTCTTGTCACTACAGCAGCGTGGTTCTGGTTCGAGGAACTAGAAAAGTCGCTCAGTAGAGAGACTCCATATGAGGAGGTTATGGACAGAGTTCACGCACTTAAGTTGGCTAACTCTTTTATTTTAGATGCCGCTTTGCAAATAGCTAGATTAGCGGCGAAAAATTCAGGGTTTGCAATTGTGGCGCGCAGAGCGCTTTGGCTAAAGTCTTGGTCAGCGGATGTATCATCCAAGACAAAATTGCTTAATATCCCCTTCAAGGGTAAAACTCTCTTTGGGCCAGAATTGAAAGAGATTATCTCAGACATCACTGGGGGAAAGGGCCACGCCCTCCCACAAGATAGGCCTTTCAAAGCCAAGAATAAGTCAAATTTTCGTTCCTTTCGTAATTTCAGGAACGGACCGGGCTCTAATTCTGCATCCTCTAAGCAAGAGGGTAATACCTCACAGACCAAACCAGCCTGGAAACCGATGCAAGGCTGGAACAAGGGTAAGCAGGCCAAGAAGCCTGCCGCTGCTAACAAAACAGCATGAAGGAGTAGCCCCCGATCCGGGACCGGATCTAGTGGGGGGCAGACTCTCTCTCTTTGCTCAGGCTTGGGCAAGAGATGTTCAGGATCCCTGGACGCTAGAAATAGTTTCTCAGGGTTATCTTCTGGAATTCAAGGAACTCTCCCCAAGGGGAAGGTTCCACATGTCTCACTTATCCTCAAACCAAATAAAGAGACAGGCATTCTTACATTGTGTAGAAGACCTGTTAAAGATGGGAGTGATACACCCAGTTCCAACGGCGGAACAAGGAATGGGATTTTACTCAAATCTGTTTGTAGTTCCCAAAAAAGAGGGAACTTTCAGACCAATCCTGGATTTAAAGATCCTAAACAAATTTCTCAGAGTACCATCGTTCAAGATGGAAACCATTCGAACGATTCTACCCACAATTCAGGAAGGTCAATTTATGACTACCGTGGATCTAAAGGATGCGTATCTACATATCCCTATCCACAAAGAACATCATCAGTTCCTAAGGTTCGCCTTTCTGGACAAACATTACCAGTTTGTGGCCCTCCCATTCGGGTTAGCCACTGCTCCAAGGATTTTCACAAAGGTACTCGGATCCCTTCTAGCGGTTCTAAGACCAAGGGGCATTGCAGTAGTACCGTACTTGGACGACATTCTAGTACAAGCGTCGTCTCTTTCAAAGGCAAAGGCTCACTCAGACATCGTTCTAGCCTTTCTCAGATCTCACGGATGGAAGGTGAACATAGAAAAAAGTTCCCTGTCTCCGTCGACAAGAGTTCCCTTCTTGGGAACAATAATAGATTCCTTAGAAATGAGGATTTTCTTGACAGAAGTCAGAAAGTCAAAACTTCTAAACGCTTGTCAAGTTCTTCATTCTATTCCTCGTCCTTCCGTAGCTCAGTGCATGGAAGTAGTAGGATTGATGGTTGCAGCAATGGACATAGTTCCTTTTGCGTGAATTCATCTAAGACCATTACAACTGTGCATGCTGAAACAGTGGAATGGGGACTATACAGACTTGTCTCCAGTGATTCAAGTAGATCAGAAGACCAGAGACTCACTCCGTTGGTGGCTAACCCAGGATCACCTATCCCAGGGAATGAGCTTCCGCAGTCCAGAGTGGGTCATCGTCACGACCGACGCCAGCCTAGTGCGCTGGGGCGCGGTCTGGGAATCCCTGAAAGCTCAGGGACTGTGGTCTCGGGAAGAGTCTCTTCTCCCGATAAACATTCTGGAACTAAGAGCGATATTGAATGCTCTCAGGGCTTGGCCTCAGCTAGCAAAGGCCAGATTCATAAGATTCCAATCAGACAACATGACGACTGTTGCGTATCTCAATCATCAGGGGGGAACAAGGAGTTCCCTGGCGATGAAAGAAGTGACCAAAATAATACAATGGGCGGAGAATCACTCCTGCCACCTATCTGCGATCCACATTCCAGGTGTGGAAAACTGGGAAGCGGATTATTTGAGTCGTCAGACATTCCATCCGGGGGAGTGGGAACTCCACCCGGAGATCTTTGCCCAGTTGACGCAACTATGGGGCATTCCAGATATGGATCTGATGGCGTCTCGTCAGAACTTCAAGGTTCCTTGCTACGGGTCCAGATCCAGGGATCCCAAGGCGACTCTAGTGGATGCACTAGTAGCGCCTTGGACCTTCAACCTAGCTTATGTGTTTCCACCGTTTCCTCTCATTCCCAGGCTGGTAGCCAGGATCAAACAGGAGAGGGCCTCTGTGATCTTGATAGCTCCTGCGTGGCCTCGCAGGACTTGGTATGCAGACCTGGTGAATATGTCATCGGTTCCACCATGGAAGCTACCTTTGAGACAGGACCTTCTTGTTCAGGGTCCATTCGAACATCCAAATCTGGTCTCCCTCCAGCTGACGGCTTGGAGATTGAACGCTTGATTCTATCAAAGCGTGGGTTTTCAGATTCCGTGATAGATACTCTGGTTCAAGACAGAAAACCGGTAACTAGAAAGATTTACCATAAAATATGGAAAAGATATATCTGCTGGTGTGAATCCAAGGGATTCCCATGGAATAAGATAAAGATTCCTAGGATTCTTTCCTTTCTACAAGAAGGTTTGGATAAAGGATTATCTGCGAGTTCTCTAAAGGGACAGATTTCTGCTTTATCTGTCCTACTACACAAACGACTGGCAGTTGTGCCAGATGTTCAAGCATTTGTTCAGGCTTTGGTTAGGATCAAGCCTGTTTACAGACCTTTGACTCCTCCCTGGAGTTTAAATCTAGTTCTTTCAGTTCTTCAAGGGGTTCCGTTTGAACCTTTACATTCCATAGATATTAAGTTGTTATCTTGGAAAGTTTTGTTTTTGGTTGCTATTTCTTCTGCTAGAAGAGTTTCTGAACTATATGCTCTACAGTGTACTCCACCCTATCTGGTGTTCCATTCAGATAAGGTTGTTCTGCGTACTAAGCCTGGTTTTCTAACAAAGGTTGTTTCCAACAAAAATATTAATCAGGAGATAGTTGTACCTTCTTTGTGTCCGAATCCAGTTTCAAAGAAACGTAGTCCGTGCTCTAAAATTCTACTTAGCAGCTACAAAAGAGTTCAGACAAACTTCTTCTCTGTTTGTCGTCTATTCTGGTAAAAGGAGAGGTCAAAAGCAACTTCTACCTCTCTTTCCTTTTTTGCTTAAAAGCATCATCCGATTGGCTTATGAGACTGCCGGACGGCAGCCTCCTGAAAGAATCACAGCTCACTCCACTAGGGCTGTAGCTTCCACATGGGCCTTCAAGAACGAGGCTTCTGTTGATCAGATATGTAAGGCAGCGACTTGGTCTTCACTGCACACTTTTGCCAAATTTTACAAATTTGATACTTTTGCTTCTTCGGAGGCTATTTTTGGGAGAAAGGTTTTGCAAGCCGTGGTGCCTTCCGTTTAGGTGACCTGATTTGCTCCCTCCCTTCATCCGTGTCCTAAAGCTTTGGTATTGGTTCCCACAAGTAAGGATGACGCCGTGGACCGGACACACCAATGTTGGAGAAAACAGAATTTATGCTTACCTGATAAATTACTTTCTCCAACGGTGTGTCCGGTCCACGGCCCGCCCTGGTTTTCTAATCAGGTCCAATGAATTATTTTCTCTAACTACAGTCACCACGACACCCTATGGTTTCTCCTATTTTTTCCTCATGTCCGTCGGTCAAATGACTGGGGTGGGCGGAGCCTAGGAGGGACTATATGGCCAGCTTTGCTGGGACTCTTTGCCATTTCCTGTTGGGGAAGAGATATTCCCACAAGTAAGGATGACGCCGTGGACCGGACACACCGTTGGAGAAAGTAATTTATCAGGTAAGCATAAATTCTGTTTTACCATTCCCCATTTTTGCATAACCAACACCGTTCGTTATATTAATAGACGTTTTACCTCTGTAATTACCCTGTATCTAAGCTTCTGCTGACTGCCTCCTTATCTTAGATCTTTTGACAGACTTGCATTTCATTCAATTAGTGCGGGAGCACAATGTTGTTTAATATGGAACACATGAACTAACACCCTCTAGCTGTGAAAAAACTGTCAAATGCATTCAGATAAAAAAGGACCGTTAAGGGCATAGAAATTAGCATATGAGCCTACCTAGGTTTAGCTTTCAACTAAGAATACCAAGAGAGCAAAGCAAATTTGATGATAATAGTATAGAAGAAAGTTGTTTAAAATGACATGCCCTATCTGAATCATGAAAGTTTAATTTGGACTTTACTATCCCTTTATGTCTCATCATATAACTACCATCAACTGACAGGAGTTTGAGGAGTTGATTAATTGAGCCCACTCTCCATTTCCTGATTCCACAACTTCCAAAGCAACTAACTGAAGCCACGTTCTCCATAGATTTCTAACTGAAGACCATGTCTTCTGCTTCACACACACAGTAAATAATCATGGGTTTGGCGTTTTGAGAGAGTATTTGGTTGATGTTCTGTATTTTCAGCATTCCTTTATATACCAACACATACAGATATATTACATACAGGTATATTTTTTTAAACAAATATTTTACTAAATTGAGATAACTTTTATACTTATTTTGCAATTTCAGAAATGCTTCTCTTCTTTTGTATGTACTTGATTTTGTGTCTCGTTGGTTTTAGGTTATTTGAAATACTGTACATATATATATATATATTTGGTAACTGGCCAGCCCTGACCTAAGACATTTTTTTAACTTTCAAGTCTCCTAAGTCTGCACCTAACACTCTAACATGTACCCTAAACACCCCTAACCTTACACTTATTAACCCCTAATCTGCCGCCCCCACTATCGCTGACACCTGCATATTATTATTAACCCCTAATCTGCCGCTCCGTACACCGCCGCAACATACATTATAGTTATGTACCCCTAATCTGCTGCCCCTAACACCGCCGACCCCTATATTATATTTATTAACCCCTAATCTGCCCCCCACAACTTCGCCGCCAGCTACCTACAATAATTAACCCCTAATCTGCCGACCGGAGCTCACCGCTACTATAATAAATGTATTAACCCCTAAAGCTAAGTCTAACCCTAACACTAACACCCCCCTAAATTAAATATAATTTAAATCTAACGAAATAAATTAACTCTTATTAAATAAATTATTCCTATTTAAAGCTAAATACTTACCTGTAAAATAAACCCTAATATAGCTACAATATAAATTATAATTATATTGTAGCTATTTTAGGATTAATATTTATTTTACAGGCAACTTTGTATTTATTTTAACCAGGTACAATAGCTATTAAATAGTTAATAACTATTTAATAGCTACCTAGTTAAAATAATTACAAAATTACCTGTAAAATAAATCCTAACCTAAGTTACAATTAAACCTAACACTACACTATCAATAAATAAATTAAATAAAATACCTACAAATAAATACAATTAAACCTAACACTACACTATCAATAAATAAATTAAATACAATACCTACAAATAAATACAATGAAATAAACTAACTAAAGTACAAAAAATAAAAAAAGCTAAGTTACAAAAAATAAAAAAATATTTACAAACATTAGAAAAATATTACAACAATTTTAAACTAATTACACCTACTCTAAGCCCCCTAATAAAATAACAAAGACCCCCAAAATAAAAAAAATGCCCTACCCTATTCTAAATTAAAAAAGTTCAAAGCTCTTTTACCTTACCAGCCCTGAAAAGGGCCTTTTGCGGGGCATGCCCCAAAGAATTTAGCTCTTTTGCCTGTAAAAAAAACACATACAATACCCCCCCCCAACATTACAACCCACCACCCACATACCCCTAATCTAACCCAAACCCCCCTTAAATAAACCTAACACTAAGCCCCTGAAGATCTTCCTACCTTATCTTCACCTCGCCGGGTATCACACCGATCCGTCCTGGCTCCGATGTCTTGATCCAAGCCCAAGCGGGGGGCTGAAGATGTCCATTATCCGGCTGAAGTCTTCATCCAAGCGGGAGCTGAAGAGGTCCATGATCCGGCTGAAGTCTTCTATCAACGGCATCTTCAATCTTCTTTCTTCCGGAGCCATCATCTTCCAGCCGACGCGGATCCAACCTCTTCTACCGACGCCTACTCGCCGAATGACGGTTCCTTTAAATGACGTCATCCAAGATGGCGTCCGTCGAATTTCCGATTAGCTGATAGGATTCTATCAGCCAATCAGAATTAAGGTAGGAAAATTCTGATTGGCTGATGGAATCAGCCAATCAGAATCAAGTTCAATCCGATTGGCTGATCAGATCAGCCAATCAGATTGAGCTCGCATTCTGGCTGTTCCGATCAGCCAATAGAATGCAAGCTCAATCTGATTGGCTGATCAGATCAGCCAATCGGATTGAACTTGATTCTGATTGGCTGATTCCATCAGCCAATCAGAATTTTCCTACCTTAATTCCGATTGGCTTATAGAATCCTATCAGCCAATCGGAATTTGACGGACGCCATCTTGGATGACGTCATTTAAAGGAACCGTCATTCGGCGAGTAGGCGTCGGTAGAAGAGGTTGGATCCGCGTCGGCTGGAAGATGATGGCTCCGGAAGAAAGAAGATTGAAGATGCCGTTGATAGAAGACTTCAGCCGGATCATGGACCTCTTCAGCTCCCACTTGGATGAAGACTTCAGCCGGATCATGGACATCTTCAGCCCCCCGCTTGGGCTTGGATCAAGACATCGGAGCCAGGACGGATCGGTGTGATACCCGGCGAGGTGAAGATAAGGTAGGAAGATCGTCAGGGGCTTAGTGTTAGGTTTATTTAAGGGGGGTTTGGGTTAGATTAGGGGTATGTGGGTGGTGGGTTGTAATGTTGGGGGGGGTATTGCATGTGGGGGTTTTTTACAGGCAAAAGAGCTGAATTCTTTGGGGCATGCCCCGCAAAGGGCCCTTTTCAGGGCTGGTAAGGTAAAAGAGCTTTGAACTTTTTTAATTTAGAATAGGGTAGGGCATTTTTTTATTTTGGGGGTCTTTGTTATTTTATTAGGGGGCTTAGAGTAGGTGTGATTGGTTTAAAATTGTTGTAATATTTTTCTAATGTTTGTAAATATTTTTTTATTTTTTGTAACTTAGTTAGTTTATTTCATTGTATTTATTTGTAGGTATTTTATTTAATTTATTTATTGATAGTGTAGTGTTAGGTTTAATTGTAGATAATTGTAGGTAGTTTATTTAATTTATTTATTGATAGTGTAGTGTTAGGTTTTACAGGTAATTTTGTAATTATTTTAACTAGGTAACTATTTAATAGTTATTAACTATTTAATAGCTATTGTACCTGGTTAAAATAATTACAAAGTTGCCTGTAAAATAAATATTAATCCTAAAATAGCTACAATATAATTATTATTTATATTGTAGCTATATTAGGGTTTATTTTACAGGTAAGTATTTAGCTTTAAATAGGAATAATTTATTTAATAAGAGTTAATTTATTTCGTTAGATTTAAATTATATTTAACTTAGGGGGGTGTTAGGGTTAGGGTTAGTCTTAGCTTTAGGGGTTAATACATTTATTATAGTAGCGGTGAGATACGGTCGGCAGATTTGGGGTTAATAATTGTAGGTAGGTGGAGGCGACGTTGGGGGCGTCAGATTAGGGGTTAATAAATATAATATAGGGGTTGGCGGTGTTAGGGGCAGCAGATTAGGGGTACATAGGGATAATGTAGCTGGCGGCTGTGTACGGAGCGGCAGATTAGGGGTTAAAAAAATATGCAGGTTTCAGCGATAGCGGGGGCGGCAGATTAGGGGTTAATAAATATAATATGGGGTCGACGATGTTAGGGGCAGCAGATTAGGGGTACATAGGGATAACGTAGCTGGCGACGGTGTACGGAGCGGCAGATTAGGGGTTAAACATTTTAATAGAGTGGCGGCGATGTGGGGGGACCTCGGTTTAGGGGTACATAGGTAGTTTATGGGTGTTAGTGTACTTTAGAGCACAGTAGTTAAGAGCTTTATAAACCGGCGTTAGCCCAGAAAGCTCTTAACTACTGACTTTTTTCTGCGGCTGGAGTTTTGTCGTTAGATTTCTAACGCTCACTTCAGCCAAGACTCTAAATACCGGCGTTAGAAAGATCCCATTGAAAAGATAGGATACGCAAATGGCGTAGGGGGATCTGCGGTATGTAAAAGTCGCGGCTGCAAAGTGAGCGTTAGACCCTTTCCTGACTGACTCCAAATACCAGCGGGCGGTAAAAACCAGCGTTAGGACCCTCTAACGCTGGTTTTGACGGCTACCGCCCAACTCTAAATCTAGGCCTTAGAGAGCACATGCAATTTAAAAAAATAAATAAATAAAAAAACAACTTTCCAGATTGTACAGTCTTTTAATATGCACACTTTCTGTGGTACCAGCTTTTACTGAACATGTGCAAGAAGTTCACAGTTTATACAAACATGAGTCTGTACACAGAGTAGTGAGGTTACTTTATCCTGACCTCTGACCTCTTACAACTGCAGGTGATACTGAATTATGAGATTCCTCTATACTGGCATATGACACCTGCAACCTATTGGTAATACTGAGCTATGAGGTAACTTTATCCTAACCTATAGCCTCTGTGACCTGCTGCTAACACTAAGCTGTGGGTTGTCAGCTGAGTGGCATCATAAAGTAGCCAGGTGGGGCAGTGTAATATTTTGCAATATTATGACATTTTCTGTTATTTTTAAAGGATACTTAAGCTATCCAAAGTACAAATTTATTGCATAATTTAACAAAAGTTAGTTTAATGATAATTTGTGCATCAAACCCCCGAGGCAAAACATGCTGTGATCTCCATGTCTGCAGAAAAAAACCAGGACACATATAGGAACGTTTTTTTAACTATCTGTGCTGTTTATTTTATTTGATACAAATAAACTTCAACTTTTATTTATTTCTACATCTATATATAGAATTTGTCTTGGAAATCTTTTTCTATTTACATACAGGAACTGTTAGCGCTTTTACTTTGTAGCTCTGCCCCACATCAGGCTGTTCTTTTTAAACAGCACTGTGCTCTGGCTGCATGGTGTAATTTTGCCTTAACATGGTGCAGCCAGAGCAAAGCACTGTTTGAATAGAACAGCCAAATAGAGCAGCACCTTTCCTGGTCTGCAAAGCTGTTACTTCTGTATGTAAGATGTTCTTGTGAGCAATGCATCTTTTTTATTACTACATTTTTCCATTATAATTATGTGATGTTTAGACCAAGAGCAAAGGAAACAAATTTTAAAAACTTAAATTTCTCTGCAGCTAGTTTGGAATGAAATTCTTAACTGCTGTAATATATTATAAAACTTTAAAAATGGCTTAATGTTTCAGTTAATCAACACCTTGCAATTCAGTTGGTGCTTTAGTGTAACTGCCTAATTGAAAATGTAATTTCAAAATAGCCTGCAGAACTTTTTTGTACTTTTTCTTGACCTATGGCCTCTCAGAGCTCCGGGTGATACTGAGCTGTGAGGCAACTTTCTCCTGATGTTTGACCTCTCTGAACTGCTGGTGATACTAAGCTGTGAGGTTACTTTCTCCTGATGCATGTCTTCTCAGCTCCTGGTTATACTGAGCTGTGAGATTACTTTCTCTTGATGTATGACCTCTCAGAGCTCCTGGTGATACTGAGCTGTGAGATTACTTTCTCCTGATGTATGACCTCTCAGAGCTCCTGGTGATACTGAGCTGGGAGGTTACTTTCTCCTGATGTATGATCTCTCAGAGCTCCTGGTGATACTGAGCTGTGAGATTACTTTCTCCTGATGTATGACCTTTCAGAGCTCCTGGTGATATTGAGCTGGGAGGTTACTTTCTCCTGATGTATGATCTCTCAGAGCTCCTGGTGATACTGAGCTGTGAGATTACATTCTTCTAATGTATAACCTCTCAGAGCACCTTGTGATACTTTACTGTGCGGTTACTTTCTCCTGATGTATGACCTCTCAGAGCTCCTGGTAATACTGAGCTGTGGGGTTACTTTCTTCTGATATATGACCTCTCAGAGCTCCTGGTAAAACTGAATTGTGATGTTAATTTCTCCTGATATATGACCTCTCCGAGCTCCTGGTGATACTGAGCTATGAGATTACTTTCTCCTGATGTATGACCTCTCAGAGCTCCTGATGATATTGAGCTGTGGTGTTACTTTCTTCTGATGTAGGACCTCTCAGAGCTCCTGTTGATACTGAACAGTGTGGTAACTTTTTCCTAATGTATGACCTCTCAGAGCTCCTGGTGATACTGAGCTACGAGGTTACTTTCTCATGATGTATGTCTTCTCAGAGCTTCTGGTGATACTGAACTGTGAGGCTACTTTCTCCTGACGTTTGACCTCTCTGAACTTCTGATGATACTGAGCTGTCATGTTACTTTCTTTTGATGTTTGAGCTATCAAAACTCCTGGTGATACTGAGCTGTGGGTTTAATTTATCCTGATGTATGACCTCTCAGAGCTCCTCGTGATACTGAGCTGTGGGGTGTATGTCCTCTCAGGGCTTCTTGTGATACTGAGCTGTGAGGTTACTTTCTTCTGATGTATGTCCTCTCAGAGCTCCTGGTGATAGTGAGCTGTTTGGTTACTTTTGACTGATGTACAACCTGTCAGAGCTCCTGGTGATACTAAGCTGTCTGGTTTCTTTCTCCTGATGTATGACCTCTCAGAGATCCTGGTGATACTGAGCTGTGAAATTACTTTCTTCTGATGCATGACCTCTCAGAGCTCCTGGCAATACTGAGCTGTGGGTTACGTTCTTCTGATGTATGACCTATCAGAGCTCACAGTGATACTGAATTGTGAGATTACTTTCTCCTGATGTATGACCTCTCAGAGCTCCTGGTGATATTGAGCTGTGGAGTTACTTTCTTCTGATGTAGGACCTCTCAGAGCTCCTGTTGATACTGAACAGTGTGGTTACTTTTTCCTAATGTATAATCTCTCAGAGCTCCTGGTGATACTGAGCTACGAGGCTACTTTCTCCAACATTGGTGTGTCCGGTCCACGGCGTCATCCTTACTTGTGGGATATTCTCTTCCCCAACAGGAAATGGCAAAGAGTCCCAGCAAAGCTGGTCACATGATCCCTCCTAGGCTCCGCCCACCCCAGTCATTCTCTTTGCCGTTGCACAGGCAACATCTCCACGGAGATGGTTAAGAGTTTTTTGGTGTTTAAATGTAGTTTTATTCTTCTATCAAGTGTTTGTTATTTTAAAATAGTGCTGGTATGTACTATTTACTCTGAAACAGAAAAGGATGAAGATTTCTGTTTGTAAGAGGAAGATGATTTTAGCAGACAGTAACTGAAATCAATTGCTGTTTCCACACAGGACTGTTGAGATGAAGTAACTTCAGTTGGGGGAAACAGTTAGCAGTCTTTTCTGCTTAAGGTATGACTAGCCATATTTCTAACAAGACCATGTAATGCTGGAAGGCTGTCATTTCTCCAACATAGGTGTGTCCGGTCCACGGCGTCATCCTTACTTGTGGGATATTCTCTTCCCCAACAGGAAATGGCAAAGAGCCCAGCAAAGCTGGTCACATGATCCCTCCTAGGCTCCGCCTTCCCCAGTCATTCTCTTTGCCGTTGTACAGGCAACATCTCCACGGAGATGGCTTAGAGTTTTTTAGTGTTTAACTGTAGTTTTTATTATTCAATCAAGAGTTTGTTATTTTGAAATAGTGCTGGTATGTACTATTTACTCAGAAACAGAAAAGAGATGAAGATTTCTGTTTGTATGAGGAAAATGATTTTAGCAACCGTCACTAAAATCCATGGCTGTTCCACACAGGACTGTTGAGAGCAATTAACTTCAGTTGGGGGAACAGTGAGCAGTCTCTTGCTGCTTGAGGTATGACACATTCTAACAAGACGATGTAATGCTGGAAGCTGTCATTTTCCCTATGGGATCCGGTAAGCCATGTTTATTACGATCGTAAATAAGGGCTTCACAAGGGCTTATTAAGACTGTAGACTTTTTCTGGGCTAAATCGATTCATTATTAACACATATTTAGCCTTGAGGAATCATTTTATTTGGGTATTTTGATATAATAATATCGGCAGGCACTGTTTTAGACACCTTATTCTTTAGGGGCTTTCCCAAAGCATAGGCAGAGCCTCATTTTCGCGCCGGTGTTGCGCACTTGTTTTTGAGAGGCATGGCATGCAGTCGCATGTGAGAGGAGCTCTGATACTTAGAAAAGACTTTCTGAAGGCGTCATTTGGTATCGTATTCCCCTTTGGGCTTGGTTGGGTCTCAGCAAAGCAGATACCAGGGACTGTAAAGGGGTTAAAGTTCAAAACGGCTCCGGTTCCGTTATTTTAAGGGTTAAAGCTTCCAAATTTGGTGTGCAATACTTTTAAGGCACTAAGACACTGTGGTGAAAATTTGGTGAATTTTGAACAATTCCTTCATGTTTTTTCGCAATTGCAGTAATAAAGTGTGTTCAGTTTAAAATTTAAAGTGACAGTAACGGTTTTATTTTAAAACGTTTTTTGTACTTTGTTATCAAGTTTATGCCTGTTTAACATGTCTGAACTACCAGATAGACTGTGTTCTGAATGTGGGGAAGCCAGAATTCCTATTCATTTAAATAAATGTGATTTATGTGACAATGACAATGATGCCCAAGATGATTCCTCAAGTGAGGGGAGTAAGCATGGTACTGCATCATTCCCTCCTTCGTCTACACGAGTCTTGCCCACTCAGGAGGCCCCTAGTACATCTAGCGCGCCAATACTCCTTACTATGCAACAATTAACGGCTGTAATGGATAATTCTGTCAAAAACATTTTAGCCAAAATGAACACTTATCAGCGTAAGCGCGACTGCTCTGTTTTAGATACTGAAGAGCATGACGACGCTGATAATAATGTTTCTGAAGGGCCCCTAACCCAGTCTGATGGGGCCAGGGAGGTTTTGTCTGAGGGAGAAATTACTGATTCAGGGAACATTTCTCAACATGCTGAACCTGATGTGATTACATTTAAATTTAAGTTGGAACATCTCCGCATTCTGCTTAAGGAGGTATTATCCACTCTGGATGATTGTGACAAGTTGGTCATCCCAGAGAAACTATGTAAAATGGACAAGTTCCTAGAGGTGCCGGGGCTCCCAGAAGCTTTTCCTATACCCAAGCGGGTGGCGGACATTGTTAATAAAGAATGGGAAAGGCCCGGTATTCCTTTCGTCCCTCCCCCCATATTTAAAAAATTGTTTCCTATGGTCGACCCCAGAAAGGACTTATGGCAGACAGTCCCCAAGGTCGAGGGAGCGGTTTCCACTTTAAACAAACGCACCACTATACCCATAGAGGATAGTTGTGCTTTCAAAGATCCTATGGATAAAAAATTAGAAGGTTTGCTTAAAAAGATGTTTGTTCAGCAGGGTTACCTTCTACAACCAATTTCATGCGTTGTCCCTGTCGCTACAGCCGCATGTTTCTGGTTCGATGAGCTGATAAAGGCGGTCGATAGTGATTCTCCTCCTTATGAGGAGATTATGGACAGAATCAATGCTCTCAAATTGGCTAATTCTTTTACCCTAGACGCCACTTTGCAATTGGCTAGGTTAGCGGCTAAGAATTCTGGGTTTGCTATTGTGGCGCGCAGAGCGCTTTGGTTGAAATCTTGGTCGGCTGATGCGTCTTCCAAGAACAAGCTACTTAACATTCCTTTCAAGGGGAAAACGCTGTTTGGCCCTGACTTGAAAGAGATTATCTCTGATATCACTGGGGGTAAGGGCCACGCCCTTCCTCAGGATCGGCCTTTCAAGGCAAAAAATAAACCTAATTTTCGTCCCTTTCGTAGAAACGGACCAGCCCAAAGTGCTACGTCCTCTAAGCAAGAGGGTAATACTTCTCAAGCCAAGCCAGCTTGGAGACCAATGCAAGGCTGGAACAAGGGAAAGCAGGCCAAGAAACCTGCCACTGCTACCAAGACAGCATGAAATGTTGGCCCCCGATCCGGGACCGGATCTGGTGGGGGGCAGACTCTCTCTCTTCGCTCAGGCTTGGGCAAGAGATGTTCTGGATCCTTGGGCGCTAGAAATAGTCTCCCAAGGTTATCTTCTGGAATTCAAGGGGCTTCCCCCAAGGGGGAGGTTCCACAGGTCTCAGTTGTCTTCAGACCACATAAAAAGACAGGCATTCTTACATTGTGTAGAAGACCTGTTAAAAATGGGAGTGATTCATCCTGTTCCATTAAGAGAACAAGGGATGGGGTTCTACTCCAATCTGTTCATAGTTCCCAAAAAAGAGGGAACGTTCAGACCAATCTTAGATCTCAAGATCTTAAACAAGTTTCTCAAGGTTCCATCGTTCAAGATGGAAACCATTCGAACTATTCTGCCTTCCATCCAGGAAGGTCAATTCATGACCACGGTGGATTTAAAGGATGCGTATCTACATATTCCTATCCACAAGGAACATCATCGGTTCCTAAGGTTCGCATTCCTGGACAAGCATTACCAGTTCGTGGCGCTTCCTTTCGGATTAGCCACTGCTCCAAGGATTTTCACAAAGGTACTAGGGTCCCTTCTAGCTGTGCTAAGACCAAGGGGCATTGCTGTAGTACCTTATTTGGACGACATTCTGATTCAAGCGTCGTCCCTTCCTCAAGCAAAGGCTCACACGGACATAGTCCTGGCCTTTCTCAGATCTCACGGATGGAAAGTGAACGTGGAAAAGAGTTCTCTATCTCCGTCAACAAGGGTTCCCTTCTTGGGAACAATAATAGACTCCTTAGAAATGAGGATATTTCTGACAGAGGCCAGAAAAACAAAGCTTCTAGACTCTTGTCGGATACTTCATTCCGTTCCTCTTCCTTCCATAGCTCAGTGCATGGAAGTGATCGGGTTGATGGTAGCGGCAATGGACATAGTTCCTTTTGCGCGCATTCATCTAAGACCATTACAACTGTGCATGCTCAGTCAGTGGAATGGGGATTATACAGACTTGTCTCCGAAGATACAAGTAAATCAGAGGACCAGAGACTCACTCCGTTGGTGGCTGTCCCTGGACAACCTGTTACAAGGGATGACATTCCGCAGACCAGAGTGGGTCATTGTCACGACCGACGCCAGTCTGATGGGCTGGGGCGCGGTCTGGGGATCCCTGAAAGCTCAGGGTCTTTGGTCTCGGGAAGAATCTCTTCTACCGATAAATATTCTGGAACTGAGAGCGATATTCAATGCTCTCAAGGCTTGGCCTCAGCTAGCGAGGGCCAAGTTCATACGGTTTCAATCAGACAACATGACAACTGTTGCGTACATCAACCATCAGGGGGGAACAAGGAGTTCCCTAGCGATGGAAGAAGTGACCAAAATCATTCTATGGGCGGAGTCTCACTCCTGCCACCTGTCCGCTATCCACATCCCAGGAGTGGAAAATTGGGAAGCGGATTTTCTGAGTCGTCAGACATTGCATCCGGGGGAGTGGGAACTCCATCCGGAAATCTTTGCCCAAGTCACTCAGCTGTGGGGCATTCCAGACATGGATCTGATGGCCTCTCGTCAGAACTTCAAAGTTCCTTGCTACGGGTCCAGATCCAGGGATCCCAAGGCGGCTCTAGTGGATGCACTAGTAGCACCTTGGACCTTCAAACTAGCTTATGTGTTCCCGCCGTTTCCTCTCATCCCCAGGCTGGTAGCCAGGATCAATCAGGAGAGGGCGTCGGTGATCTTGATAGCTCCTGCGTGGCCACGCAGGACTTGGTATGCAGATCTGGTGAATATGTCATCGGCTCCACCTTGGAAGCTACCTTTGAGACGAGACCTTCTTGTTCAGGGTCCGTTCGAACATCCGAACCTGGTTTCACTCCAGCTGACTGCTTGGAGATTGAACGCTTGATCTTATCGAAGCGAGGGTTCTCAGATTCTGTTATCGATACTCTTGTTCAGGCCAGAAAGCCTGTAACTAGAAAGATTTACCACAAAATTTGGAAAAAATATATCTGTTGGTGTGAATCTAAAGGATTCCCTTGGGACAAGGTTAAGATTCCTAAGATTCTATCCTTCCTTCAAGAAGGATTGGAAAAAGGATTATCTGCAAGTTCCCTGAAGGGACAGATTTCTGCCTTGTCTGTGTTACTTCACAAAAAGCTGGCAGCTGTGCCAGATGTTCAAGCCTTTGTTCAGGCTCTGGTTAGAATTAAGCCTGTTTACAAGCCTTTGACTCCTCCTTGGAGTCTCAATTTAGTTCTTTCAGTTCTTCAGGGGGTTCCGTTTGAACCCTTACATTCCGTTGATATTAAGTTATTATCTTGGAAAGTTTTGTTTTTAGTTGCAATTTCTTCTGCTAGAAGAGTTTCAGAATTATCTGCTCTGCAGTGTTCTCCTCCTTATCTGGTGTTCCATGCAGATAAGGTGGTTTTACGTACTAAACCTGGTTTTCTTCCAAAAGTTGTTTCTAACAAAAACATTAACCAGGAGATTATCGTACCTTCTCTGTGTCCGAAACCAGTTTCAAAGAAGGAACGTTTGTTGCACAATTTGGATGTTGTTCGCGCTCTAAAATTCTATTTAGAAGCTACAAAGGATTTTAGACAAACATCTTCCTTGTTTGTTGTTTATTCCGGTAAAAGAAGAGGTCAAAAAGCAACTTCTACCTCTCTCTCTTTTTGGATTAAAAGCATCATCAGATTGGCTTACGAGACTGCCGGACGGCAGCCTCCCGAAAGAATCACAGCTCATTCCACTAGGGCTGTGGCTTCCACATGGGCCTTCAAGAACGAGGCTTCTGTTGATCAGATATGTAGGGCAGCGACTTGGTCTTCACTGCACACTTTTACCAAATTTTACAAGTTTGATACTTTTGCTTCTTCTGAGGCTATTTTTGGGAGAAAGGTTTTGCAAACCGTGGTGCCTTCCATTTAGGTGACCTGATTTGCTCCCTCCCTTCATCCGTGTCCTAAAGCTTTGGTATTGGTTCCCACAAGTAAGGATGACGCCGTGGACCGGACACACCTATGTTGGAGAAAACAGAATTTATGTTTACCTGATAAATTACTTTCTCCAACGGTGTGTCCGGTCCACGGCCCGCCCTGGTTTTTTTAATCAGGTCTGATAATTTATTTTCTTTAACTACAGTCACCACGGTACCATATGGTTTCTCCTATGCAAATATTCCTCCTTAACGTCGGTCGAATGACTGGGGTAGGCGGAGCCTAGGAGGGATCATGTGACCAGCTTTGCTGGGCTCTTTGCCATTTCCTGTTGGGGAAGAGAATATCCCACAAGTAAGGATGACGCCGTGGACCGGACACACCGTTGGAGAAAGTAATTTATCAGGTAAACATAAATTCTGTTTTCCCCTCATGGGGACCAGTAAGCCATTTTCTTAGTTAAACATAAAAGAATAAAGGGCTTCAAAAAGGGCTTAAAAACTGGTAGACATTTTTCTGGGCTAAAACAATTGCTTTACTAGGCATATTATGCAGATTCTAACTAATTATTGGTATTATAATCTTGGGGAACGTTTAGAAAAACGGCAGGCACTGTGTTGGACACCTTTTTCAGATGGGGGCCTTTCTAGTTATAGACAGAGCCTCATTCTGGGACTGTATAGGGGTTAAATGTAAAAACGGCTCCGGTTCCGTTAATTTAAGGGTTAAAGCTCTGAAATTTGGTGTGCAATACTTTTAATGCTTTAAGACACTGTGGTGAAATTTTGGTGAATTTTGAACAATTCCTTCATACTTTTTCACAT
The DNA here is from genome assembly GCF_027579735.1 of Bombina bombina. Classification (NCBI taxonomy): domain Eukaryota; kingdom Metazoa; phylum Chordata; class Amphibia; order Anura; family Bombinatoridae; genus Bombina; species Bombina bombina. The sequence continues at coordinate 43,655,725 of NC_069504.1, read as the reverse complement.
ATTCAGTAATAAAGTGTTTTCAGTTTGAAATTTAAAGTGACAGTAACGGTTTTATTTTAAAACGTTTTTTGTGCTTTGTTGACAAGTTTAAGCCTGTTTAACATGTCTGTACCATCAGATAAGCTATGTTCTATATGTATGAAAGCCAATGTGTCTCCCCATTTAAATTTATGTGATAATTGTGCCATAGTGTCCAAACAAAGTAAGGACAGTATTGCAACAGATAATGATATTGCCCAAGATGATTCCTCAAATGAGGGGAGTAAACATGATACTACATCATCCCCTACTGTGTCTACACCAGTTATGCCCACACAGGAGGCCCCTAGTACATCTAGTGCGCCAATACTTATTACCATGCAACAATTAACGGCTGTAATGGATAACTCCATAGCAAATCTTTTATCCAAAATGCCTACTTATCAGAGAAAGCACGATTGCTCTGTTTTAAACACTGAAGAGCAAGAGGACGCTGATGATAACTGTTCTGACATACCCTCACACCAATCTCAAGGGGCCATGAGGGAGGTTTTGTCTGATGGAGAAATTTCAGATTCAGGAAAAATTTCTCATCAAGCTGAACCTGATGTTGTGACATTTAAATTTAAATTAGAACATCTCCGCGCACTGCTTAAGGAGGTGTTATCTACTCTGGATGATTGTGACAATTTGGTCATTCCAGAGAAATTATGTAAGATGGACAAGTTCCTAGAGGTTCCGGTGCCCCCCGATGCTTTTCCTATACCCAAGCGGGTGGCGGACATAGTAAATAAAGAGTGGGAAAGGCCCGGCATACCTTTTGTTCCCCCCCCTATATTTAAGAAATTATTTCCTATAGTCGACCCCAGAAAGGACTTATGGCAGACAGTCCCCAAGGTCGAGGGGGCGGTTTCTACTCTAAACAAACGCACTACTATTCCTATCGAAGATAGTTGTGCTTTCAAAGATCCTATGGATAAGAAATTAGAGGGTTTGCTTAAAAAGATTTTTGTACAGCAAGGTTACCTCCTACAACCAATTTCATGCATTGTTCCTGTCACTACGGCAGCGTGTTTCTGGTTCGAGGAACTAGAAAAATCGCTCAGTAAAGAATCTTCGTATGAGGAGGTTATGGACAGAGTTCAAGCACTTAAATTGGCTAACTCTTTTGTTTTAGATGCCGCTTTGCAATTAGCTAGATTAGCGGCGAAAAATTCAGGGTTTGCTGTCGTGGCGCGCAGAGTGCTTTGGCTAAAGTCTTGGTCAGCGGATGTGTCTTCCAAGACAAAATTGCTTAACATTCCTTTCAAAGGTAAAACATTATTTGGACCTGATTTGAAAGAGATTATTTCAGACATCACTGGGGGAAAGGGCCACGCCCTCCCACAGGATAGGTCTTTTAAGGCTAATAATAAGCCTAATTTTCGTCCCTTTCGCAGAAACGGACCAGTCTCTAATTCTGTATCCTCTAAGCAAGAGGGTAATACTTCACAACCCAAACCAGCCTGGAAACCAATGCAAGGCTGGAACAAGGGTAAGCAGGCCAAGAAGCCTACCACTGCTACCAAAACAGCATGAAGGGATAGCCCCCGATCCGGGACCGGATCTAGTGGGGGGCAGACTTTCTCTCTTTGCTCAGGCTTGGGCAAGAGATGTTCAGGATCCTTGGGCGCTAGAAATAGTTTCTCAAGGTTATCTCCTGGAATTCAAGGAACTACCCCCAAGGGGAAGGTTCCACAGGTCTCAATTATCTTCAAACCAAATAAAGAGACAGGCATTCTTACATTGTGTAGAAGACCTGTTAAAGATGGGAGTGATACATCCAGTTCCAATAAGAGAACAAGGAATGGGATTTTATTCCAATCTGTTCATAGTTCCCAAAAAAGAGGGAACATTCAGACCAATTTTGGATCTAAAGATCCTAAACAAATTTCTCGGGGTACCATCGTTCAAAATGGAAACTATTCGAACGATCCTACCTACTATCCAGGAAAATCAATTTATGACTACCGTGGATTTAAAGGATGCGTACCTACATATTCCTATCCACAAGGAACATCATCAGTTCCTAAGGTTCGCTTTTCTGGACAAGCATTACCAGTTTGTGGCACTTCCATTTGGATTAGCCACTGCTCCAAGGATTTTCACAAAGGTACTAGGGTCCCTTCTAGCGGTTCTAAGACCAAGGGGCATTGCAGTAGTACCTTACTTGGACGACATCCTGATTCAAGCGTCGTCCCTGTCAAAAGCAAAGGCTCATACGGACATCGTCCTAGCCTTTCTCAGATCTCACGGATGGAAGGTGAACAAAGAAAAAAGTTCTCTGTCCCCGTCAACAAGAGTTCCCTTCTTGGGAACAATAATAGATTCCTTAGAAATGAGGATTTTTCTGACAGAGGTCAGAAAATCAAAACTTCTAAGCTCTTGTCAAGTACTTCATTCTGTTCCTCGTCCTTCCATAGCGCAGTGCATGGAAGTAATAGGATTGATGGTTGCAACAATGGACATAGTTCCTTTTGCACGAATTCATCTAAGACCATTACAACTGTGCATGCTCAGACAGTGGAATGGGGATTATACAGACTTGTCTCCGACGATTCAAGTAGATCAAAAGACCAGAGATTCACTCCGTTGGTGGCTGACCCTGGACAATCTGTCACAGGGAATGAGCTTCCGCAGACCAGAGTGGGTCATTGTCACGACCGACGCCAGCCTAGTGGGCTGGGGCGCGGTCTGGGAATCCCTGAAAGCTCAGGGTCTATGGTCTCTGGAAGAGTCTCTTCTCCCGATAAACATTCTGGAACTGAGAGCGATATTCAATGCTCTCAGAGCTTGGCCTCAACTAACAAAGGCCAAATTCATAAGGTTTCAGTCAGACAACATGACGACCGTTGCATATATCAATCATCAGGGGGGAACAAGGACTTCCCTGGCGATGAAAGAAGTGACCAAGATAATTCAATGGGTGGAGGATCACTCCTGCCACTTGTCTGCGATCCACATCCCAGGAGTGGAAAATTGGGAAGCGGATTTTCTGAGTCGTCAGACATTCCATCCGGGGGAGTGGGAACTCCATCCGGAAATCTTTGCCCAAATAACTCAATTATGGGGCATTCCAGACATCGATCTGATGGCGTCTCGTCAGAACTTCAAGGTTCCTTGCTACGGGTCCAGATCCAGGGATCCCAAGGCGACCCTAGTAGATGCACTAGTAGCACCTTGGACCTTCAACCTAGCTTATGTATTCCCACCGTTTCCTCTCATCCCCAGGCTGGTAGCCAGGATCAATCAGGAGAGGGCCTCGGTGATCTTGATAGCTCCTGCGTGGCCACGCAGGACTTGGTATGCAGACCTGGTCAATATGTCATCGGCTCCACCATGGAAGCTACCTTTGAGACAGGACCTTCTTGTTCAGGGTCCATTCGAACATCCGAATCTGGTTTCCCTCCAACTGACGGCTTGGAGATTGAACGCTTGATTTTATCAAAGCGTGGGTTTTCAGATTCTGTAATAGATACTCTGATTCAGGCTAGAAAGCCTGTAACTAGAAAAATTTACCATAAAATATGGAAAAAATATATCTGTTGGTGTGAATCTAAAGGATTCCCATGGAACAAGATAAAAATTCCTAAGATTCTATCCTTTCTACAAGAAGGTTTGGAGAAAGGATTATCTGCAAGTTCTCTGAAGGGACAGATCTCTGCTTTATCTGTTTTACTTCACAAAAGACTGGCAGCTGTGCCAGATGTTCAAGCATTTGTTCAGGCTCTGGTTAGGATCAAGCCTGTTTACAGACCTTTGACTCCTCCCTGGAGTCTAAATCTAGTTCTTTCAGTTCTTCAAGGGGTTCCGTTTGAACCCTTACATTCCGTAGATATTAAGTTATTATCTTGGAAAGTTTTGTTTTTGGTTGCAATTTCTTCTGCTAGAAGAGTTTCAGAGTTATCTGCTCTGCAGTGTTCTCCGCCCTATCTGGTGTTCCATGCAGATAAGGTGGTTTTGCGTACTAAGCCTGGTTTTCTTCCGAAAGTTGTTTCCAACAAAAATATTAACCAGGAGATAGTTGTACCTTCTTTGTGTCCGAATCCAGTTTCAAAGAAGGAACGTTTGTTACACAATTTGGACGTAGTCCGTGCTCTAAAATTCTATTTAGAGGCTACTAAAGATTTCAGACAAACATCTTCCTTGTTTGTTGTTTATTCTGGTAAAAGGAGAGGTCAAAAAGCGACTTCTACCTCTCTTTCCTTTTGGCTTAAAAGCATTATCCGATTGGCTTATGAGACTGCCAGACGGCAGCCTCCTGAAAGAATCACAGCTCACTCCACTAGGGCTGTGGCTTCCACATGGGCCTTCAAGAACGAGGCTTCTGTTGACCAGATATGTAAGGCAGCGACTTGGTCTTCACTGCACACTTTTGCCAAATTTTACAAATTTGATACTTTTGCTTCTTCGGAGGCTATTTTTGGGAGAAAGGTTTTGCAAGCCGTGGTGCCTTCCATTTAGGTGACCTGATTTGCTCCCTCCCTTCATCCGTGTCCTAAAGCTTTGGTATTGGTTCCCACAAGTAAGGATGACGCCGTGGACTGGACACACCAATGTTGGAGAAAACAGAATTTATGCTTACCTGATAAATTACTTTCTCCAACGGTGTGTCCGGTCCACGGCCCGCCCTGTTTTTTTAATCAGGTCTGATGAATTATTTTCTCTAACTACAGTCACCACGGTATCATATGGTTTCTCCTATATATATTTCCTCCTGTCCGTCGGTCGAATGACTGGGGTGGGCGGAGCCTAGGAGGGATCATGTGACCAGCTTTGCTGGGACTCTTTGCCATTTCCTGTTGGGGAAGAGAATATCCCACAAGTAAGGATGACGCCGTGGACCGGACACACCGTTGGAGAAAGTAATTTATCAGGTAAGCATAAATTCTGTTTTCTCATGATATATGTCTTCTCATAGTTTCTGGTGATACTGAACTGTGAGGCTACTTTCTCCTGACGTTTGACCTCTCTGAACTTCTGGTGATACTGAGCTGTCATGTTACTTTCTTTTGATGTATGAGCTATCAGAACTCTTGGTGATACTGAGCTGTAGGGTTAATTTATCCTGATGTATGTCCTCTCAGAGCTCCTGGTGATACTAGGCTGTCTGGTTTCTTTCTCCTGATGTATGACCTCTCAGAGCTCCTGGTGATACTGAGCTATGAAATTACTTTTGACTGATGTACGACCTGTCAGAGCTCCTGGTTATACTAAGCGGTCTGGTTTCTTTCTCCTGATGTATGACCTCTCAGAGCTCCTGGTGATACTGAGCTGTGAAATTACTTTCTTCTGATGTATGACCTCTCAGAGCTCCTGGTGATACTGAGCTGTGAGATTACTTTCTCCTGATGCATGACCTCTGAGAGCTCCTGGCAATACTGAGCTGTGGGATTACGTTCTTCTGATGTATGACCTATCAGAGCTCACAGTGATACTGAATTGTGAGTTTAATTTCTCCTAATGTATGACCTCTCAGAGCTCCTGGTGATACTGAGCTGTGAGATTACATTCTTCTGATGTATGACCTCTCAGAGCTCCTTGCGATACTTTTACTGTGGCGTTACTTTCTCCTGATGTATGACCTCTCAGAGCTCCTTATGATACTGAGCTGTTGGGTTACTTTCTCCTGATGTATGTCCTCTCAGAGCTCCTGGTGATACTGAGCTGTGAGGTTTTCTTTCTCCTTATGTATGACCTCTCAGAGCTCCTGTTGATACTGAGCTGTTAGGTTACTTTCTCCTGATGTATGTCCTCTCAGAGCTCCTGGTGATACTGAGCTGTGAGGTTTTCTTTCTCCTTATGTATGACCTCTCAGAGCTCCTGGTGATACTGAACTGTGTGGTTACTTTCTCCTGATGTATTAACTCTTAGAGCTCCTGGTGATACTGAGCTGTGAGGTTACTTTCTTCTGAAGTTTGACCTCTCAGAGCTCCTGGTGATACTGAACTTTGTGGTTATTCTCCTGATGTATGTCCTCTCAGAGCTCTTGGTGATACTGAGCTGTGAGGCTACTTTCTTCTGATGTATGACCTCTCATAGCTCCTGTTGATACTGAGCTGTAGGGTTACTTTCTCCTGATGTATGTCTTCTCAGAGCTCCTGGTGATACTGAGCTGTGAGATTAATTTATTCTGATGTATGACCTCTCAGAGCTCCTGGTGATACTAAGCTGCGAGATTACTTTCTCCTGATGTATGACCTCTCAGAGCTCCTGGTGATACTGAGCTGTGAGGTTACTTTCTCCTGATATATGACCTTTCAGAGCTCCTGGTGATACTGAGCTTTGAGGTTACTTTCTCCTGATGTATGTCCTGTCAGAGCTCCTGGTGATACTGAGCTGTGGGGTTACTTTCTCCTGATGTATGAACTGTCAGAGCTCCTGGTGATACTGAGCTGTGAGGTTACTTTCTCCTGATGTATGTCCTGTCAGAGCTCCTGGTGATACTGAGCTGTGGGGTTACTTTCTCCTGATGTATGAGCTATCAGAGCTCTTGGTGATACTGAGCTGTGAGGTTACTTTCTCCTGACCTATGACCTCTCAGAGCTCCTGATGATACTGAGCTGTGGGGTTACTTTCTCCTGATGTATGATCTCTCAGAGCTCCTGATGATACTGAGCTGTGAGGTTACTTTCTCCTGACCTATGACCTCTCAGAGCTGCTGGTACTTTGAGGTTGGTGGCCTCTGAACGAACAGATAGATCCACTGCCACTTATTATTATAGAACATTAGCCACATATTATATGTCATTATAATAGGTTCTTGGCTTTGTGTGAGGTCTGGTTGTGATTCAGCTAAACCCCAGAGTGTGAAATGTGCATGATGTCACGTTCACAGCCCTGATGCGCAGGCAGGAAAATGACGAAGCTCTTTCAAATGAAACCTGACATTGCAACAAACATCAAAGTCAGCGCACCCGGCAACAGAAAAGGCTGTAGACATACGGAACTTGTTGCAGTAAGTTTAATGTAATGCATAAACAACTTACATTACATTACAAGGCATGAAGTGTGTAGTGGCTGGCTTCACCAGTCAAAGTAAAAAAGGTCAGACGCGTTTCCTAGTGATTGTAACACATGTTCCTCAGTGACCATACTGAACACTCACTAAAGAGAGCCTTATATTGGGGCAGGAAATCCTCCCATTAAACTGCTGGTCCAATAGAAAAAGGACCTGGTACTGGCCACTAAAGTGGGTGTGTAGTTGGGAGAAATGTATTGTTAACCCATAACGATTCTCAGGTCATATATAATGAAATATAAATCAAATAAAGAAATAACATAACAAATATTTTAAGAATAATCAATAACCTGTGAACCTAAAAAGAAAAATTAAAACAATATAAAATAAAACAATAAGTAATCTATAGGAAGCAGTCTGTCAGTGAAATTTAAAGCGACAATGAGGTCATATAACCTAAAATGGGGCAAACTAATCTAAATGTCATTTTAATAATGTGTTATTATTGATCAACATATAGTTTAACATCCCACTCTGAATTTAAACCAACGGGCAAACGGGTATCCAAATGAAAAATCCAAAACACCTCTCTTTTGCTGAGGGTTAGGCCACGATTGCCTCCTCTCGGGTGTCTGGGAATCATCTGGTAGCCTGAAAAGTCAGCAAAGAACTATCAGAGTTATGATATCTTTTGAAGTGCAGGGATACTGGAGTAGTGGACTCTGGGTCCTCTATGGAACGTAAATGTTCCAAAAAACGGTCCTTCAAGGCACGGGTCGTTTGACCTACATATTGCCTGGAACATCCCTTGCACGTCAGAAGATAAATAACAAAACAAGAATTACAAGTCATATGTTCTCGAATCTGAAAAGATCTGTTGGTGGCAGTAGATACAAAACTGGTTCCAAAAGAAGCATAGGAACAAGACTTGCATCTCCTGCTGCCATACTTGAAAAATCCTGGTTTGATGGAAAGCCAGTTTTTTCTCTGTGGTAGTCTTGGCAACATGGATGGGGATAATAGATTCCCCAATGTTTGTGCCTTGCGTGACACGAAACATGTACCTTCTTTTAGTATACTCTTAAGACTCTCATCAGTGTTTAGAATGGGAAGTGCCTTACATATAATATCACATATTTTGCCATATTCCACACTGTATGCAGTAATGAATTTGAGCTTGTTTAATCTACTCTGTTTTTTAGAGGTATCAGACTGAAAAAGATCTTTTCTTTCCACCTGATCAACTTCTTTCTTGACCTCTTCAAGAGCTTTTTCAGAATACCCTCTTTCAATTAATCGAACAGTTAAGTCCTGTGAATGTTTCAAATACCTGGTAGAATTACTACAGTTACGTTTGACCCTTATATACTGGCTCTTGGGAATAGAATTAATAGTGTGTTTTGGATGGCACGACCGGGCATCTAGAATGGTATTGCCTGCGCTAGGTTTTCTGAACAATTCAATATCAATACTTGAATTCTCCAAATTGGAACATAATTCAATGTCCAAAAAAGGGATTGAAGATTTGTTGACCTCCATAGTGAATTGGAGATTCAAAGAATTGTCTTGAAGATAAAGCAGAAACTGTTCAAGAAGAGATTCTGGACCCTTCCAAATAAGTAGAATGTCGTCAATATAGTGACCGTAATAGTGAATGTATTGCCTGAAGGGGTTTCCATCTCCATAGACGTGGGACAGCTCCCACCAACCCATGTACAGGTTGGCATATGAGGGGGCAAACTTAGCCCCCATTGCCGTCCCACGCCTCTGGAGATAGTAACCCCCCTCAAACAAGAAAAAATTATGAGCTGTGAGGTTACTTTCTCCTGACCTATGTCCTGTCAGAACTCCTGGTGATACTGAGCTGTGGGGTTACTTTCCCCTGATGTATGACCTCTCAGAGCTCCTGGTTATACTGAGCTGTGGGGTTACTTTCTCCAGATGTATGATCTCTCAGAGCTCCTGGTGATACTGAGCTGTGAGGTTACTTTCTCCTGACCTATGTCCTGTCAGAACTCCTGGTGATACTGAGCTGTGGGGTTACTTTCTCCTGACCTATGACCTCTCAGAGCTGCTGGTACTTTGAGGTTGGTGGCCTCTGAACGAACAGATAGATCCACTGCCACTTATTATTATAGAACATCAGCCACATATTATATGTCATTATAATAGGTTCTTGGCTTTGTGTGAGGTCTGGTTGTGATTCAGCTAAACCCCAGAGTGTGAAATGTGCATGATGTCACGTTCACAGCCCTGATGCGCAGGCAGGAGAATGACGAAGCTCTTTCAAATGAAACCTGACATTGCATCTGATTATGGTTGATGAAACGGCAAAGAAAAAGGCAATCTCAGCCCGCAGGGAATTGATTTATTTCTCTCGCTGACTACAGCCCAATGTTTGCACTGAGAAAATGAGCCACCGTCTTGAACAATGTGTTGTTCTAAAATGAAAAAAAAAATTGAACTGAGTAGTGTTCCGACCTGTAAAAAACAGAGGGGGAGATGCTGTTTAGAAATATTTGCCCTATCTAGCTATTAACCCATATCCTCATTGCCTTAAATACCTAATCTTCTAGTTTTCAGATGTAGAATTGGATATGCTTCAGTTAGCAATAATCTTCAGATCTTACAGGATTTTACCCGAAATAACTAGTATATTCCTAATGCACAAGGAGCTAAAAAATATTGTCTTGTCTATAGCTATTTTAATGATGCAAACTCTACAGGTAAATGAAAATGTTTAGTAATAAAATTATGTTTGAATGGATCATTACATAATGCACACAGCTCACAAATCTATTGCTAATGTTTACACTGGACATAAAGGGAGATTAAACCCCAATTTTTTCTTTCATGATTCACATAGAGACAGTGGCGTATTTAGGTTTTGTGCTGCCCTAGGCACTCAAAATTCTGCTGCCCCCACCCTCACCCTCACCCCACCCCCCAGGTTTTAGACCTTTTTCAGCCATAATATTTTTTGGTCAGGTTGTACAAAAAAAAATAATTAATTAGATGTTTACCAGGGCTTGTATTCACTCAGGTGGGTTGATTTAAACCTAAATGCATATGCATGGTGAGAAAATAACTAATGCACATGTAGGGACACATTATATATATATATATATATATATATATATATATATATATATATATATATATATATATATATATATATATATATATATATATATATAGCAATTGCATGGCTCTAGGTGAAATCACAGCGTGGGGCCCCTACGTAAAACTAAAAATATATATAAAAAAAAAGGTATGATGCACTAAGCCAGACAAAGTATCAGATATACATACACACACACACATCCATACACAGATGCATAAACACACAGATACATACATACACAGGTCAGGTAGTCAGTTACACACACTGAGACAGGTACATGCAAACACACACAGGTACACACACATACATACACAGGTCAGGTAGTCAGGTACAAACACTGAGACAGGTACATGCAAACACACACAGGTACACACACATACATACAAACAAAGACAGATACACACACATACATGCAAACACACACAGGTACACACACATACATACAAACAAAGACAGATACACATACATACAAACAAAGACAGATACACACAAATACATGCAAACACACACAGGTACACACACATACATACAAACAAAGACAGATACACACACATACATACAAAGTACTGCTGACAAAATAGGAATAGGGCACACAGTGAACAGGTTAAAAAGGAGATCCACCTGTGATAGGGATATTTGCCAGTTGTAAAATGTACCTACTGATCGTAATAAATAATATATCCTTTAAAGGGACAGATTTATGTGGTTGCTATGCCCCTTCACAGAGAAAAAATATCATGTAGCATATCAGTCTGACCCTGCCCAATGACAGTCCAGCAACAAAATACTCCTTGCAGAGAAGAATTGCCTGGTATTTTGGTGCTGGACTGTCATTGGGCAGGGTCAGACTGATATGCTACAGGATATTTTTTCTCTGTGAAGGGGCATAGTGTGCTAAAAGAGTATGCACCCTGAGTGGCACCCAAAAATGAACAGGCGCGGAAGTTTTTCCAGCTTTTGTTCTGTCTCAGCTGAGTGCATCTCTCTCTTTTTATATTTATGCAAATTGCTCTTGGGTCTCCCTAAGAGTAAAAGGGGAAACCAGACGTGGACTCCTTGCACACATGCCCTTAGAGAGATGCGACTGCACCTCACTGACAAGGCCCACAGAAGGCTGAAACGATCGTCTGGGGTTGTTGTTTCTCTTGTTCAGAGAAGAATTGCCTGGTATTTTGGTGCTGGACTGTCATTGGGCAGGGTCAGACTGATATGCTACAGGATATTTTTTCTCTGTGAAGGGGCATAGTGTGCTAAAAGAGTATGCACCCTGAGTGGCACCCAAAAATGAACAGGCACGGAGGTTTTCCAGCTTTTGTTCTGTCTCAGCTGAGTGCATCTCTCTCTTTTTATATTATCTAATTTGCTTCATTCTTTATATATCCTTTATGTTAAGAAATAGCAATGCACATCTGTGTGCAGACACCAATCAGCAGCTACTGAGCCTATCTAGATATGCTTTTCAACAAAGTATATCAAGAGAATGAAGCTAATTAGATAATATAAGTAAATTAGAAAGTTGTTTAAAATTGCATTGTCTTTCTAAAACATGAAATAAAAAAATTGGGTTTCATGTCCCTTTAAGGCAGAGCCAGCCGCACTGCAAGGGAAGCAAGAACATTTTTGCAATACAGTGTTTGCAACAACACTATATGGCCAAAAGTATGTGGGCACCAGACCATCACACCTATATGCGCTTTGTTAGACATCCCATTCCAGAACCATGGGCATTATATTATATGGAGGCTTTCCCCTTTTGCTGCTATAACAACTGCTTTCCACAAGGCTTTTTAGTGTTCCTGTAGGAATTTGTGTCCCTTCAGCCAAAAGAACACTTGTGAGACACTGACTTTGGACAAGAAGGTCTGGCGCGCAAACAGAGTTCCAGTTAATCCCAGAGGTGTTCGCTGGGGTTGATATCAGGGTTCTGTGTAGGCCACTCGAGTTCCTCCACATCAAACTTGTCAGACCAGGTCTTCATGAACCTTACTTTGTCCACACGGGCACATTTGTGCTGGAACAGGAAAGGGCCTTTGCTAAACTGTTGCACAAAGTTAGCCCCCAATAGTCTAAAATGTCTTTGTATCCTGTAGCATTATAATGACCCTTCACTGGAACTAAGTGTTCTTGCCCAAACCCCCGAAAAACAACACCAAACCATCATCTCTCCTCCACCAAACGTTACTGTATTCGCTATACATTTTGTTAGGTAGCATTCTACTGGAATCTCCAACACCCAGATTTTTCCATCAGATTGGCAGATAGTGAAGCATGATTCATCACTCTAGAGATCACATTTCCTCTGCTCCAGAGTCCAGTGGCGCTGTGCTTTACACAACTCCAGACGATGCTCGGCATTGCTTATGTTGTGAGGCTTGTGTACAACTGCTCAGTCATAGAAACCCATTTGATGAAGCTCCCAATGCACAATTCTTGCGGTTATGTTGCTTCCAGAGGCAGTTTGGAACTCTATTCTAAGTGCTGCAATAGATGATTGGCAGTTTTTATGCTCTACATTATTCAGCAATTGGCAGCCCCACTCTGTGAGTTTGAGTGGTCTACCACTTATTGGCTGTGCTGCTGTTGCTCCTAGATTCTTCTGCTTCACAATAATAGCACAGTAGACGGGTGCAGAAATTTCACAAACTAACGTGTGGCAAAGGTGGCATCATATGACAGTGGCACATTTAAAGAGACATAATATTAATATACTAACTCACATGAAAGGGGTGCAGCATAACTGTAAAAAGCTGACAAGAAAATATCACCTAAACATCTCTATGTAAAAAAGAAAGATATTTTTACATAACAATTCCTTCAGCTCACCAGAGTAAGGCTTACACTGGGTGCTTGATTCCTAGTGCTGTTGGGACTGCCCGCATTTATAACCCCCCCCCCCCCCCCGGAGTTCCTGACTCTGGGTTAACAAACCAGATTTCTAACGCTGGTTATATTCCTACCTGGTTGGACAATGGAAGAGTTCCAGTGCATACTTCAGCAGATCCTATGCGCTATGCTAGATGAGGCATTTCAACCCCAACACACATCTGGCTATGGTAAGGAAAAGAGCGTCTACTACATACCTCCAACGATGGATGCCAAAATTTGTCCTGTCTCGATCACGGGCCAGGGGACCTCTGACCTGATGCTCCGGCCGCAACCTGTTTTCTCTGAGCTACAGGATGTTGAAGTTGAGCGTCGACCGACTTTACTGGCAATCGTGGTATCTGGCATTTTGGACAGTGCCCAACACCTCAAGAGAGCCCAACAGCTGGTGCGGCCGAAAGAACTGATGCAGATACAAGTAGGAATCCAGAGCCTTGATCCACAACAATACTTATCCCCACTTCTGCAAGCGAACAGCTCTGTTACAGTCACACTGCAGGCCAGGCTTACGAAGTCACCCAGCCTGCCATACTGTCTATCTAGTTGCTACTGGAGAGATTAGCAGACAAGCGGTCAATGACCATGGGAGACTTAACCTTAATTCCTTGGGGACATCACTGCCAAATGCTTTTATCTAGAGATGTGGAATTGGCTAAATTGCTGAGCTGAGAAAGTCACTATATGATAAGTCATAGATATATAGTTAATCGCTTAAAGGGACAGTCAAGTCCAAAAAAACTTTCATGTTTCAAATAGGGCATGTTATTTTAAACAACTTTCCAATTTACTTTTATCACCAATTTTGCTTTGTTCTCTTGGTATTCTTAGTTGAAAGCTAAACCTAGGAGGTTCATATGCTAATTGAAGGCCGCCTCTAATCTAAATGCATTTTGATAGTTTTTCATCACTAGAGGGCATTAGTTCACGTGTTTCATATAGATAACATTGAGCTCTTGCACGTGAATTTAACATGGAGACAGCTCTGATTGGCTAAAATGCAAGTCTGTCAAAAGCACAGAAATGATAGTGCAGTCTGCTGAGGCTTAGATACAAGGTAATTACAGAGGTAAAACATGTATAATTATAACTGTGTTGGTTATGAAAAACTGGGGAATTGGTATTTAAGGGATTATCTATCTTTTAAAACAACAAAAATTCTGGTGTTGACTGTCCCTTTAAGTATTTATTCTGAGCTGGTTTTTTTTTTTTTTTTTTCTGTTATGTTCCCGATGTCACTGTATTATTTGTGTATTATATAGTATGTCCTTTATGTACAGACTTCTTTATACAAACATATTCTGCCTATTAGTTTGACCCTTTAGCATCATGTATGAATTTTCTCTCATGGAGCACATACTCCTCCCATCGCACCATAATACAACCTAAATATCCCCTAATAACGGTGTCTGAGCCTGATGGAAATGGGAATTTGTTATCAAGGGTTGTCGCATGTAAAATATGTAACTACCTTTATGTGTCCGGTTCACTTAGTCTTAGCATATCAAGACTCAGTGTCTAGGAATGTCTATTTACAAATCTATTTTTGTAAGAAAGTTTGACTGATAGATACTATCAGTACTCTTATCTACCTAGACCTTCCTGTCTCTCCCACAAGCTTTTGTTGCTTGGCTGGTTTTGTTTGGTATCTCAGTGATATTATAATTACTTCTTTGAGATGATTTACAACTGGTATAGGTACATGAGAAATTTATATTTGCAATGACTCTAGATCATAAGGGCATATATACTATAGTTGCTATAATGTTAAGATCTTCTTCCTCACGCCATCTTGCCGTCCCGCCAGCGGCAGAGGTGACATGGCAGCTGTGCACTAACAATTAAGGGGTCTTCCACGCTTGACATGTGCTTATTAGAGTTTGATATCTTAGTCACGTAAGGCTATGGAACACACATATTTATAAGAGACAGAAAATCAACCTCTTACATCTACCGTAAACAACTATACCTATTGACCTAATAGGGTTAGATACTATAAAGTGAGACATATACACTGCTAATAAAGATGATGAACACACGACCAATATTGTAGGACTGTCACCTCTGCCACCATGAATGTGATTGCCTATAGTGAACAAACTGGGCGCATTATGTAAAGCGGCTTATAACTAGCACCATTTATCCCACTAATTTATATATGCTACTACACCCAATCTTACCATAGACCATAAACCTCTTATGTACATCCCTTTATATTTTACATAAAGAGCGTCCAAGAGTGGCCCTATAGATTTTACCCCAACAACAACAAAAAAACTGAGGCTCATTGGATGTGACCCATGAGTGGTCACTTATGTGTCAAAGTCACCTTCTATTAGTTTGTGATTTCAATTTTTTATATGAGGTCCAAATGTGGCCTCCTGTGGTTTCAGAAGGTTTGGATAATAAATAGCATGATATTTCCAGGATGTTTATTGCAAATATTTTTCTTTGCTCCACTTTATCTATATTGCCGGAAACAGGTTTATGTTGTACCTTTGATAAATGTGGAAGATGTAAACTGTATAATATGTTTATGTAACTGCACTTCGTTCAGTATTATGCTATGTAATTAAATTTCGCCTCAATATAAAAAAATAAATAAAAAATAAGGCTTAAGTTTAATATCCATAGCGCAGTGGGCGCCTTTTCTGCTGTGGCCAATTAGGAATGGTTATAAATGGCTTACTAGAGTGTGAGGAATACAGCTGTGTCTGCACGTCCCATGTTTAACATGAATTGGAAAGCTCACAATATTCAGAATTCAATTACAGGAAAGGAGAACAAAATAAATTATTAAAGTATATTGCAAAGTTGTTTTACTGCATGTAATTAAACTGTTTATATTATTGTCCCAGCCAGTGGCCTGAAGGGGGTAATTTTCCTGAAGCCAGGGGCGTATTATGGCCTAGGCCAACAAGGCCGGTGCCTATTGCGACAGATTTAGCACTTTTAGCACCCACTGTAGGGAACGGCAGCTGAATAAACAAACTAGGTATGGGCCAGCCCTGAACCCTACATATCCCTCCGTAAGCAGTGCTAACTTTTACTGCTTCCGCTTCTGGATACTGGAGCAGGATGCAGGCGTGGGTAGATAGGTTAGTTGGCGGCTTTTTAGGAGCAGCTCAGCACGTTGGAATTAAAGGTAAGACTCTGTCTCCATAAAATAAGGGCCCATGCAGTGTGCAGTGCTCCCCATGACTGCCTCTTGTGGACTCCAATAACAACAGATTGGGCGGGTACCCGGAAACAGAGCCTCAGCCAACTAAGGAGAGTAGGAGACCCGCAGGTGTAGCACAAAGCGCCTCCTGTCACATCACCGCCACAGAGCTTACTCTGAGCGGTCTGAGCCACGCTAGACAGACCAATGCCTCAGGTAAGGCAAACTCTTTTCGGCAAGCTCTTTCTTGCCACCCCTTGTTAGTACAGCAAAAAGTGTTGCTCTCCATGTGGTTGGTAATGGTCAGTCCCCTTGTGCTTAATAGACATCGTAGCTCTGCCTCATGAGAGCACTGAGCTCTGCGTCTAATCACACATTACAGGTAGCCCTCAGTTTACGCCAGGGTTAGGTTCCAGGAGGAATGGTTGTAAATCGAAACCGTTGTAAATTGAAACCCAGTTTATAATGTAAGTCAATGGGAAGTGAGGGAGTTAGGTTCCAGGCCCCTCTCAAAATTGTCATAAGTAACACCTAATACATTATTTTTAAAGCTTTTAAATGAAGACTTTAAATGCTAAACAGCATTATAAACCTAAAAATATAGATTGTATCATCATCATCAAACTAAATGTAATGAACAAAAACATTTGCTAAACATCACCTAATTAAATAATCACACAACAGACTGTATCATCAAACTAAGTTTAATGAACAAAAACTTATTTCTCTTGTAAGGTGTATCCAGTCCACGGGTTCATCCATTACTTATGGGATATTCTCCTTCCCAACAGGAAGTTGCAAGAGGACACCCACAGCAGAGCTGTCTATATAGCTCCTCCCCTAACTGCCACCCCCAGTCATTCTCTTGCAACTCTCGACAGGATAGGAAGTATAAGAGATATGTGGTGACTTAGTGTAGTTTTTACCTTCAATCAAGAGTTTGTTATTTTTAAACGGTACCGGCGTCATACTGTTTTACTCCCAGGCAGAAATTAGAAGAAGAATCTGCCTGGAGGTTGATGATCTTAGCGGTTTGTAACTAAGGTCCATTGCTGTTCTCACGCATAACTGAAGAGTATGGGAAAACTTCAGTTGGGGGAACGTTTTGCAGATTACCTGGTTTGAGGTATGTTCAGTATATTTATTTCTAGAGAGATGATATCTAGAAAATGCTGACAGAGCCTTGTATAATTGAGGTAAGCCTGATGCAGTGAATTAACAACGACTGGGATCATGCTTACAAAAAAGGGTAATATTCATGTTAATACTCATATTTCTTAGTGACAAAACGTTTGCATGTTATATAGAAAGAACGTTTTTTCTCTGAGGGTGATAAATCGTTTTTTGGGGCCTAGTTTCCACATGGCTAGTCAGATACTCCTAGGAGTATTTTCTTAAGGCCTTCTGACATCAAGTGCATGGTGGGAGGGGCCTATTTTCGCGCTCTAGATGCGCAGTTCTTATTCATACTGAGACATCCAGCTTCCCTAAAGGAGTCCTCTGGCATCTGAGGACCACTATAGAGGGCTTATTTCTTCCCTAAATCGTATTTGAGAGCAGGTAGGAGCCACAGCAGAACTGTGGCAAGGTGTTTAACTGTTTATTAACGTTTTTTAACGTTTTTCAAATCCGGTTTGGGGCCTAAAGGGTTAATCATCCATTTGCAAGTGGGTGCAATGCTGCTTTAGTCCCTTATACACACTGTAAAAATTTTGAAGAGTTTACTACTTTTTAACACTGTTTTGCAGTTTATGTGATAGTTTTTTTCTCTTAAAGGCACAGTACCGTTTTTGTTTAATTGCTGTTTCACATTTATTAAAGTGTTTTCCAAGCTTGCTGGTCTCATTACTAGTCTGTTAAACATGTCTGACATAGAGGAAACTCCTTGTTCAATATGTTTAGAAGCCATTGTGGAACCCCCTCTTAGAAAGTGTACCAAATGTACTGAAATTTCTATAAATTATAAAGACCATATTATGGCATTTAAAGATTTATCACCAAAGGTTTCTCAGACTGACAAAAGGGAGGTTATGCCATCTAGCTCTCCCCACGTGTCAGAACCTATAACTCCCGCTCAAGTGACGCCAAGTACATCTAGCGCGTCCAATGCGTTTACCTTACAAGACATGGCGGCAGTTATGACTAATACCCTCACAGAGGTATTGTCCAAACTGCCAGGGTTACAAGGAAAGCGAGACAGCTCTGGGGCTAGAACAAATACAAAGCTTTCTGACGCTTTAGTAGCTATGTCCAATATACCCTCACAATGCTCTGAAGCCGCGGAAAGGGAGTTGCTATCTGAGGGTGAGATTTCAGATTCAGGGAAGACGTTACTTCAGTCCGATTCTGAAATGACAGCCTTTAAATTTAAGCTTGAACACCTCCGCTTATTGCTCAGGTAGGTTTTAGCGACTCTGGATGACTGTGACCCCATTGTAGTTACAGAGAAATTGTGTAAAATGGACAAATACTTTGCAGTGTCTGTTTACACTGATGTCTTTCCAGTCTCTAAGAGGTTCTCGGAAATTATTACTAAGGAGTGGGATAGACCAGGTGTTCCGTTCTCTCCCCCTCCTGCTTTTAAAAAGAGGTTTCCCATAGATATCGCTATACGGGACTCGTGGCAGACAGTCCCTAAGGTGGAGGGTGCTGTTTCTACCCTAGCTAAGCGTACAACTATCCCTGTCGAGGACAGTTGTGCTTTCTTAGATCCTATGGATAAAAAATTGGAGGGTCTCCTTAAGAAAATTTTTATCTATCAAGGTTTTATTCTTCAGCCTCTTGCATGCATTGCCCCAGTTACTGCTGCAGCAGCTTTTTGTTTCGAGTCTCTTGAGGAGGCTCTACAGGTGGAGACCCCGTTAGATGATATTTTAGACTCAAGTTAGCTAATTCCTTTATTTCTGACACCGTTTTTCATCTAACCAAACTAACGGCTAAGAATTCAGGTTTTGCCATTCTGGCGCGCAGGGCGCTATGGCTTAAGTCCTGGTCAGCAGACGTTACTTCAAAGTCTAAGCTTCTTAACATCCCCTTCAAAGGACAGACCCTATTCGGGCCGGGCCTGAAGGAGATCATTTCTGATATTACTGGAGGAAAAGGTCACGCCCTTCCTCAGGATAGGTCCAATAAATTAAGGACCAAACAGAATAATTTTCGTTCCTTTCGAAACTTCAAGAGTGGCGCAGCTTCAGCTTCCTCTAATGCAAAACAAGAGGGAAATTTCGCCCAGTCCAAACCAGTCTGGAGACCGAACCAGGCTTGGAACAAGGGGAAGCAGGCCAAAAAACCTGCTGCCGCCTCTAAGACAGCATGAAGGAGTAGCCCCCGATCCAGGACCGGATCTAGTAGGGGGCAGACTTTCTCTCTTCGCCTAGGTTTGGGCAAGAGACGTCCAGGATCCCTGGGCATTAGAGATTGTTTCCCAGGGATATCTTCTGGACTTCAAAGCTTCATCTCCAAAGGGGAGATTTCATCTCTCACAATTATCTGTAAACCAGATAAAGAGAGAGGCATTCTTACGTTGTGTTCAAGACCTACTGGTTATGGGAGTGATCCACCCAGTTCCAAGGGAGGAACAGGGGCAGGGCTTCTATTCAAATCTGTTTATAGTTCCCAAAAAAGAGGGAACTTTCAGACCAATCTTGGATCTCAAGATCCTAAACAAATTTCTCAGGGTCCCATCCCAAGATGGAGACTATCCGAACCATCCTCCCTATGATCCAGGAGGGTCAATATATGACTACCGTGGACTTAAAGGATGCTTATCCCCACATTCCGATTCACAGAGATCATCATCAGTTCGCCTTCTTAGACAGGCATTACCAGTTTGTGGCTCTTCCCTTTGGGTTAGCCAGGGCACCAAGAATCTTTACGAAGGTTCTAGGGTCCCTACTGGCGGTTCTAAGGCCACGGGGCATAGCGGTGGCTCCTTACCTAGATGACATTCTGATACAGGCGTCGACTTTTCAAATCGCCAAGTCCCATACGGACATTGTTCTGGCCTTTCTGAGGTCTCATGGGTGGAAGGTGAACGAAGAAAAGAGTTCTCTCTCCCCTCTCACAAGAGTTTCCTTCGTAGGAACACTGATAGATTCAGTAGAAATGAAAATTTTTCTGACAGAGGTCAGGTTATCAAAGCTTCTAACTTCCTGCCGTGCTCTTCATTCCACTTCTCGGCCGTCAGTGGCTCAGTGTATGGAAGTAATCGGCCTAATGGTAGCGGCAATGGGCATTCTGTTTGCCCGCCTACATCTCAGACCACTGCAACTTTGCATGCTCAATCAGTGGAATGGGGACTACACAGATTTGTCCCCTCTGCTAAATATGGATCAAGAGACCAGGGATTCTCTTCTCTGGTGGTTATCTCGAGTCCATCTGTCCAGGGGAATGAGTTTCCGCAGGCCAGAGTGGACTATAGTGACGACAGATGCCAGCCTTCTGGGCTGGGGCGCAGTTTGGAACTCCCTGAAGGCTCAGGGTTCGTGGACTCAGGAGGAAGCCCTCCTTCCGATAAACATTCTGGAACTGAGAGCAATATTCAATACTCTTCAGGCTTGGCCTCAACTAGCTGCAGTCAGGTTTATCAGATTTCAGTCGGACAATATCACGACTGTAGCCTATATCAACCATCAGGGGGGAACAAGAAGTCCCCTGGCAATGTTGGAGGTTTCAAAGATAATTCTATGGGCAGAGGTTCACTCTTGCCATCTCTCAGCTATCCATATCCCAGGAGTAGAGAACTGGGAGGCGGATTTTCTAAGTCGGCAGACTTTTCATCCGGGGGAGTGGGAGCTCCAACCAGAGGTATTTTCCCAGCTGATTCAACTATGGGGCAAACCAGAACTGGATCTGATGTCGTCTCGTCAGAACGCCAAGCTTCCTTGTTATGGGTCCAGGTCAAGGGATCCCCAGGCAGCGCTGATAGATTCTCTAGCAGTGCCCTGGTCCTTCAGCCTGGCTTATGTGTTCCCACCATTTCCTCTCCTCCCTTGTCTGATTGCCAAGATCAGGCAGGAGAGAGCTTCAGTGATTTTGATAGCACCTGTGTGGCCACGCAGGACTTGGTATGCAGATCTGGTGGACATGTCATCCTTTTCACCTTTGACTCTGCCGCTGAGGCAGGACCTTCTACTCCAAGGTCCATTCAAACATCCAAATCTAATTTCTCTGCGTCTGACTGCTTGGAGATTGAACGCTTGATTTTATCAAAATGTGGTTTCTCCGAGTCGGTCATTGATACCTTAATTCAGGCTCGAAAGCCTGTCACCAGGAAAATCTATCATAAGATATGGTGTAAATATCTTCATTGGTGTGAATCCAAGGGTTACTAATGGAGTAAAGTCAGGATTCCTAGGATATTATCCTTTCTCCAATTTCTCCAAGAAGGATTGGAGAAGGGATTGTCAGCTAGTTCCTTAATGGGACAGATTTCTGCTGTCTATTCTTCTGCACAAGCGTCTGGCAGATGTTCCAGACGTTCAGGCGTTTTGTCAGGCTTTAGTTAGAATCAAGTCTGTGTTTAAACCTGTTTCCCCGCCATGGAGTTTAAATTTAGATCTTAAAGTTCTTCAAGGGGTTCCATTTGAACCTCTGCATTCCATAGATATCAAGCTTTTATCTTGGAAAGTTCTGTTTTTGGTAGCTATCTCTTCGGCTCGAAGAGTTTCAGAGTTATCTGCCTTACAGTGTGATTCCCCTTATCTGATCTTCCATGCAGATAAGGTAGTTTTGCGTACCAAACCTGGGTTTCTTCCTAAGGTGAAATCTAATAATAATATCAATCAGGAGATTGTTGTTCCGTCACTGTGTCCTAATCCTTCTTCAAAGAAGGAACGTCTATTACACAATCTTGACGTGGTTCGTGCTTTAAAGTTTTATTTACATGCTACTAAGGATTTTCGTCAAACATCTGCATTGTTTGTTGTCTACTCTGGACAGAGGAGAGGCCAAAAGGCTTTGGCATCTTCTCTTTCTTTTTGGCTGAGAAGCATAATCCGTTTAGCTTATGAGACTGCTGGCCAGCAGCCTCCTGAAAGAATTGCAGCTCATTCCACTAGAGCGGTAGCTTCCACATGGGCTTTTAAAAATGAGGCCTCTGTTGAACAGATTTGTAAGGCGGCGACTTGGTCTTCGCTTCATACTTTTTCTAAATTCTACAAATTTGATACTTTTGCTTCCTCGGAGGTTATTTTTGGGAGAAAGGTCTTGCAGGCAGTGGTGCCTTCCGTTTAAGTTCCTGCCTTGTCCCTCCCTTCATCCGTGTCCTAAAGCTTTGGTATTGGTATCCCACAAGTAATGGATGAACCCGTGGACTGGATACACCTTACAAGAGAAAACAAAATTGATGCTTACCTGATAAATTTCTTTCTCTTGTGGTGTATCCAGTCCACGGCCCGCCCTGTCACTTTAAGGCAGGTGTTTTTTATTTTTAAACTACAGTCACCACTGCACCCTATAGTTTCTCCTTTTTTCTTGCTTGTCTTCGGTCGAATGACTGGGGGTGGCAGTTAGGGGAGGAGCTATATAGACAGCTCTGCTGTGGGTGTCCTCTTGCAACTTCCTGTTGGGAAGGAGAATATCCCACAAGTAATGGATGAACCTGTGGACTGGATACACCACAAGAGAAAGAAATTTATCAGGTAAGCATAAATTTTGTTTTTTACTTGCAATGTTCTGCAATCAGTTCTCTGCATTGTTAGCATGTTAGATAATATTGGGTCTGCACCTATTGTATGCATTTCAATCTTCTGTGATTAATAGGCAGTTAGGCACCCTCACCTGAAGCTGCTGGACAGGAAGATAATAGGGAAGTGAGTGCTAAATCTTGTTGCTCGATAGATCTGGTCTGATCTGTGTACACAGATCCATTTAAGGCTGTTAAGTTGCATAAATTTGCTGTAAAACAAGCGGATAGCTCCACCTACTGGCTATTTTAATTAGTGCATTGTTTTCCAAAAGCTTTTCAATAGCATTCACATGACTGAAAAAAAAGGTTGTTATTCTGAAATGGCGCAAATTGAACCAGCGTAAACCGAGGGCCACCTGTATTCTGTTGTTGCCTGTTATTGCTACGGTTTAGGTGGAGCAGCTTTTTATTTTTTTATCACATTGTACCACGTAAATGACTGAGCCGAACTTAGTAAACCTGTGGGGGTTTTTTCCGTACAAGCTCTGTGCTAGGTACAATTTTATTTAGTACTTAGTGCCTGATAGCAACCACATAAATCTGTCCCTTTAAAGGATATATTTTTTATTACGATCAGTAGGTACATTTTACAACTGGCAAATATCCCTATCGCAGGTGGATCTCCTTTTTAACCTGTTCACTGTGTGCCCTATTCCTATTTTGTCAGCAGTACTTTGTATGTACCTGTGTGTATCTGTCTTTGTATGTATGTGTGTGTACCTGTGTGTGTTTGCATGTACCTGTGTGTATCTGTCTTTGTTTGTATGTATGTGTGTGTACCTGTGTGTGTTTGCATGTACCTGTGTGTATCTGTCTTTGTTTGTATGTATGTGTGTGTATCTGTGTGTGTTTGCATGTACCTGTGTGTGTTTCTCTTGTAAGATGTATCGAGTCCACGGATTCATCCTTTACTTGTGGGATATTATCCTTCCCAACAGGAAGTGGCAAAGAGAGCACACAGCAGAGCTGTCCATATAGCTCCCCCTCTAGCTCCACCCCCAGTCATTCTCTTTGCCGGCTCTAAGCAATCGGAAGGGTAAAGTGAATGTGGTGTTAGAATTGTAGTTTTTATTTTCTACAAGCAAGAGTTTGTTATTTTAAATGGTACCGGTGTGTACTAGCGATATTCAACGCTCTTCAGGCATGGCCTCAACTAGCTGCGACCAAATTCATCAGATTTCAGTCGGACAACATCACGACTGTAGCTTACGTCAATTATCAAGGGGGAACAAGGAGTTCCCTAGCAATGACGGAGGTAACCAAAATAATCTGGTGGGCGGAGGATCACTCCTGCCATTTCTCAGCAATTCACATCCCAGGAGTAGACAACTGGGAGGCAGATTTTCTAAGTCGTCAGACTTTTCACCCAGGGGAGTGGGAACTCCACCCGGAGGTATTTGCCCAGCTGACTCAGCTATAGGGCACTCCAGAATTGGATCTGATGGCGTCCCGTCAGAACACCGAACTTCCTCTTTACGGGTCCAGGTCCCAGGATCCCCAGGCGGTGCTGATAGATGCTCTAGCAGCGCCTTGGTCCTTCAATCTAGCCTATGCTTTTCCACCGTTTCCTCTCCTCCCTCGTCTGGTTGCCAGAATCAAGCAGGAGAGGGCTTTGGTGGTTCTGATAGCGCCTGCGTGGCCACGCAGGACCTGGTATGCAGACCTAGTGAACATGTCATCTGTTCCACCATGGACACTACCAGTGAGGCAGGACCTTCTAATACAAGGCCCTTTCAAGCATCCAAATCTGATTTCTCTGCGTCTGACTGCTTGGAGATTGAACGCCTAATTCTATCAAATAGTGGTTTCTCTGAGTCGGTTATTGATACCCTGATTCAGGCTAGAAAGCCTGTCACCAGGAAAATCTACCATAAGATTTGGCGAAAATATCTTTTTTGGTGTGAATCCAAAGGTTACTCATGGAGTTAGATTAGTATTCCCAGGATATTGTCTTTTCTCCAAGAAGGATTGGAGAAAAGATTATCAGCTAGTTCCTTAAAAGAACAGATATCTGCTTTGTCTATTCTTTTACACAAACGTCTGGCAGAGGTACCAGACGTTCAAACATTTAGTCAGGCTTTAGTCAGAATCAAGCCTGTTTATAGACCTGTGGCTCCGCCATGGAGTCTGAATTTAGTTCTTTCAGTTCTGCAAGGGGTTCCGTTTGAACCTTTACATTCCATAGATATTAAGCTTTTATCTTGGAAAGTTTTGTTTTTGGTAGCTATCTCTTCTGCTCGAAGAGTATCAGAGTTATCTGCTTTACAGTGTGATTCACCTTACCTGGTTTTCCATGCAGATAAGGTAGTTTTGCGTACCAAACCCGGTTTTCTTCCTAAGGTTGTGTATAATAAGAATATTAACCAGAAAATTGTTGTTCCTTCTCTGTGTCCTAATCCTTTTTCGAATAAGGAACGTCTGTTTCACAATCTTGATGTGGTTCGTGCTTTAAAGTTTTATTTACAAGCCACTAAGGATTTCAGACAAACACCTTCATTGTTTGTTATCTATTCTGGTAAGAGGAGAGGTCAGAAGGCGACTGCTACCTCTCTTTCCTTTTGGCTGAAAAGCATCATCCGTTTGGCCTATGAGACTGCTTGCCAGCAGCCTCCCGAAACAATTACTGCTCATTCTACCAGAGCAGTGGCTTCCACATGGGCTTTTAAAAATGAGGCTTCTGTTGAACAGATTTGTAAGGCAGCGACTTGGTCTTCACTGCATACTTTTTCCAAATTTTACAAATTCAATACTTTTGCTTCTTCGGAGGCTATTTTTGGGAGAAAGGTTTTACAAGCAGTGGTGCCTTCCGTTTAAGGTACCTGTCTTGTTCCCTCCCTTCATCCATGTCCTAAAGCTTTGGTATTGGTATCCCACAAGTAAAGGATGAATCCGTGGACTCGATACATCTTACAAGAGAAAACAGAATTTATGCTTACCTGATAAATTACTTTCTCTTGTAATGTATCGAGTCCACGGCCCGCCCTGGCTATGAAGTCAGGTAGTGTTTTTGTTTAAACTACAGTCACCACTGCACTTTATGGTTTCTCCTTTTTCTTCCTAACCTTCGGTCGAATGACTGGGGGGTGGAGCTAGAGGGGGAGCTATATGGACAGCTCTGCTGTGTGCTCTCTTTGCCACTTCCTGTTGGGAAGGAGAATATCCCACAAGTAAAGGATGAATCCGTGGTCTCGATACATCACAAGAGAAAGTAATTTATCAGGTAAGCATAAATTGTTTTTCATGTACCTGTCTCAGTGTGTGTGTACCTGACTACCTGACCTGTGTATTTATGTATCTGTGTAATGGATGTGTGTGTATGTATATCTGATAGTTTGTCTGGCTTAGTGCATCATACATTTTATTTATATATATATATTTTTAGTTCTACGTAGGGGCCCCACGCTGTGGTTTCGCCTAGAGCCATGCAATTGCTAGGGGTTTTGTATTTTAATTTCACATGGTTACTTAGTACTGACTGTCTCATATATATATATATATATATATATATATATATATATATATATATATATATATATATATATATATATATATATATATATATATAATGTGTCCCTACATATGCATTAGTTATTTTCTCACCCTGCATATGCATTTAGGTTTAAATCAACCCACCTGAGTGAATACAAGCCCTGGTAAACATCTAATTAAAAATCAGGCAGAATAGGAATAACCTCTTCCATCCTAAACCAGTGATGGACTTATTGCAAGTACACATTGCACACATAAGCTGTATATAATACTGATACAAAACAACAAATTACTTTGTTAGGGGTAAAATCTTAATGTAACTTTGTATATTCCAATGTAATCATTTTGATTTTGTGCTTTGGTTGCCGCATCTTCTTTCTATACAAAATCATCCACCGTGTAATATTTTCTGATCAAGCAGTGCTATTGATTTCCAATCACACGTTGCTATCATTGTGTGATCCAGCACACAGCCAGCTACAGCATTACTCAGCCCTCTGGCATTGCAGGAGTTATCACCTTGTTCAGCTGAATCAGAAGTCTTCAGCCAGAGTTGGATGAGGACGATGGAATCTGAGTCAGCGCATTGTGTCAGTGTATAATGGATGATTAGCTGCAGACAGGTGATGCGGCACACAGCAGAATGTCTCAGCTCTTCCTTGCTGCCACCTTTACAGCTCACCCTGCTGACATGTTGATTTATAGATCAGCAGCTCTTCCCTAATGAGAACTGCCACTGTGGGTCACTGGAGCCCCCTGCCGAATAGACCCCATCACTGACAGGAGAGGGAATGAATAATGGTTCAGCGCTTAGCGCTGGGAATTTAATGCTGCTCCGTCTCCTAGGAAGGTGCTATGTAATTAAAGAACAAAACGGAGAATGCAAATATTCCTGTCTCTACAGAATTCTTACTTTATGGTGCAGTTGTGGTTAAATAAGTTTAAATAAAATAATCTAATTGTGCAATATTTTCCATCTCAGTGTGCTTGTCCTTAAAGGGACATTGTACACTAGATTTTTCTTTGCATAAATGTTTTGTAGATGATCCATTTATATAGCCCATCTGGGAGTGGTTTTGTAACAATGTATAGTTTTGCTTTTTTTTTAGGAACATTGTGCTGATTTGCCAAGCCCCAAAGTGTCAGATGTATACTGAAGTCTACAGACTGTCTTTTCATATGCCAATCAGCTGTCTTCAATTTTCAGCGTCAGAACATACGCCCACTTGTCACGGCCGGAAGCAAGATTCCCCTCTTTAAAATCCGCTGCTCAATGTCTCATGATGACCGATGTTTACGGTACAACAATACCGTATAATACACATGGAGTCACATCCACTAGTCAACACATATCATATATGTGAGAACCCTCACGGCTCCGTCCGTGAGAGGCAGCATCTGTTCCAAACTTCCGGTCCTGCAATGTAATACACATTTGCTCGTTGTCATAGTCGCAAATGCCCCACCTCTTGCGGGTACATCACCGGTCTAATACAATTTCTGTGACCAATTTCCAGTACGAAATTATGGCAGTATGGTGTAATACACATTGGATCCTGATGTGTTATGGATCACATATGTCCCGCGTATTGCGGGTACACCGCTGTCAGAATGCTATGACTTCCATCAAGGATTAGTAAGAGGTTCATCTTCCACAGAATACACAGTATAGCAGCAGCATGTGGGGGGTGACGTTACTCATTGTTTAGAGATATATAGCTAGTATATAGCAACACATAAGCCAGAAAAAGAAGAAAAAAAAGTAAAAAATGATGAATATAGAAAAAGTTAAGAACATAGTAGGAGCTGGGTCCATGAGTAAATCCCATATCATACAGTTATGAAATAGTCCCACAGTGAGGATGATGACACTAATGTTTAAATAGGATCATATTGTCCAATGAATGGCCCAAAGTCCAATTTTATGTTGAGACCCTTAGGGGACACTGTATCCAACATGTAAATCCACCTGGACTCCAATCTTAGTAGCATTTTATTTCGGTCTCCCCCCCTCTTAGGGGTCAGGTAGGTGATCAATTATCATACATCGTAGGCTAGAGATATTGTGTTTGTGTGTGGCGAAGTGCCTGGCAACTGGGAGGCCTAATTGTTTTGTTGTACTCCGCCTTTGTTTATAGTGCTGCGGAATCTGTTGGCGCTCTACAAATAACCAATAATAAAAATAATAATGTGTGTGTGTCTGTATGTATATTTGTTTTTATATATGTGTGTGTGTGTCAGCATTCTTTAATTGCTCCAAACATAACAAAATTGTAAAATACAGATCACAGCAAGTGCTTGGGGCCATATAATAAATGTGATTGCGATCAATAAAAGGTATTCAGCATCAATTTAAGGATTTTTTTTATGGAAAGTTTGAGTTTTTTGTCTCTTTAAATGACTAACAAGGCTAATAATAGTAAATACATAAAGTACAGACAGTAGTTTATGAGCTCACCGGATGCACTAAAAACGCATTAACATTTGGGATCCAGTGGGCTATAGATAATATAAACATGAGGCTGCTTTATAGTCTACAGTGAAACAACCATTGCTTTTCAGTAAGAACCGCACGTCATCTCTATAAGTTTGCTGACTTTAGTCTCAGTATGGCTGATGCAAGCAGAAATCATGAATGTGTAAGATGCTAAGTGTAATGACTTGTGTTTAGGTTTGATGCCTGATTCTGGTTATCTGTACTTCTTACAATGTCATTTGGTTTTCTTTTGCCTTTCAGAGCACTGTCATTGTGGAGAAGACTGTGCAGGACCTAATGAATTTAATGCGGGATCTCAGTGCGTATTCTGATCAGTTCCTGAACATGGTGTGTGTCAAACTACAGGAATATAAGGACACCTGCAGTGCAGCATTCAGGTAGACACCTCCGCTGACTGAGCAGAACAATTATTGTCACTTCCAGCTAGGAAAGTTAGGAAGCAGTGGCGTATATTGTTTTAGTCTTGCCCCAGGAAAGCTGGTGCTATTAGACTGCTCCAAATGCCGACAATTGTAGCTTATATTTGTATTTGTCACTACCAGGCACACACAGTACTGGTGTTAGTAGGGTTAGATTATAGTCACAATTAATATTTATTTTATAAAATGATAACCGATAACATGTGGGATATAATTCCCGTCAGTAGAAGGAGGTCAAAAACCCACACAAGAGCTTCAATTCTCTCCCACCTCCCATCTCTATCCAGTTCGGTTCTTGGCCTCCCAGAAGAAGGTTAGTAATAGAGTTGTTGCAGCTACCTGCTTATAGATTAAAGGAGCAGTAAATACAGTAGATTTGCATACTCCACCAATGCATAACAACAAGACAATGCAATAGCACTTAGTCTGAACTTCAAATGAGTAGTAGATTTTTTCTGACAACTTTCAGTTTTGTCTATTTCCACTCCCCATCGGCCAATCACAAGTGCATATACGTATATTCTGTAAATTCTTGCACATGCTCAGTAGGAGCTGGTGACTCAAAAAGTGTAAATATAAAAAGACTGCACATTTTGTTAATGGAAGTAAATTGTAAAGTTGTTTAACCCCTTAAAGGGACAGTATGCACTCATTTTCATATAACTGCATGTAATAGACACTACTATAAAGAATAAGATGCACAGATACTGATATAAAAATCCAGTATAAAACTGTTTAAAAACTTACTTAGAAGCTGTCAGTTTGGCTCTGTTGAAAAGGCAGCTGGAAAGCCCACTGCAAGTGGTAAATAAGACTCTCCCCCCCCTCCCCCTCCTTTTGCATATGAAAAGACCCTTTACACAAACAGGAGCAAGCTGGAGAAGGTAGCTGACAGTATTCACATAAAACTGTGGGGCTTGGTTAGGAGTCTGAAAATCAGAGCAATGTTATTTAAAAATAAGCAAAACTATACATTTATTTAAAAAAAAACTTTATGGGCTATATAAATAGATCATCTACAAAACATTTATGCAAAGAAAAAATGAGTGTATGTTGTCCCTTTAATGACAGAGGACGTACCAGGTACATCCTGCAAAAACTGTCAGTTAATGACAATGGACGTACCTGGTACATCCTCTGTGAAAATGAGCACTGGAAGCTATTGCTATCGCTTCCAGCTGCTCTCGGGGTATTGCAATGATGCCTCGATATTGAGGCATCACTGCGATACCCTTTTTTACACACTGATGCAGAGAGGGGCACTGGTGCCAATGGTGCCGATCGTTGGTGGGCGACTATTGGTGGTTAACATCCGGATCCTGTGCGCGGGGGGGGGGGCGTGTGGGGGGGCGCACGCGTGCGTGCCGCATCATTTATCTAGTAATGTATGAGAAGCATACATGAGAAGAATGGAGTGGGAGGGGGAGAGAATTGAGGGGGGCAGCTACAATACAGAAAATTTATTTTTAAGATAAAAAAATATTAAAAATAGTTTTTATCAGCAAACTTGGTACTGGCAGACAGCTGCCAGTACCCAAGATGGCGGCAACTAGGTAGAGTGGGGAGGGTTAGAGAGCTGTTTGGGGGGATCAGGGAGTTTGGGGGCTAATGGGGGATCCAACACTGCAGAATAACTGTAAACAAATAAAATACATTTTTAAAAAATGGCTTTTTTTTAGTACTGGCAGAGATTCTGCCAGTACTTAAGATGGCGGTGACAATTGTGGGGTGGGGGAGGGAAGGGAGCTGTTTGAGGGGATCAGGTAGGGATCAGGGGGTTGGGATGTGTCAGGTGGGAGGCTGATCTCTACACTAAAGCTAAAATTAACCCTAAAAGCTACCAAATTAACTCCTTAACTGCTGGGCATAATATAAGTGTGGTGCGCAGCGGCATTTTGCGGCCTTCTAATTACCAATAAGCAATACCAAAGCCATATATGTCTGCTATTTCTGAACAATGGGGATCCCAGAGAAGCATTTACAAACATTTGTGCCATGATTGCTCTAACTGTAAATAATTTCAGTGAGAAACCTAAAATTGTGAAAAAGTTAACGATTTTTTTTATTTTATCACATTTGGCGGTGAAATGGTGGCATGAAATATACCAAAATAGTCCTAGATCAATCCTTTGGGTTGTCTTCTACACTACACTAAAGCTAAATTTAACCCTACAAGCTCCCTACAACCAACCTAATTAACCCCTTCACTGCTGGGCATAATACACGTGTGATGCACAGCTTGATTTAGCGGCCTTCTAATTACCAAAAAATTATGTCAAAGCCATAAATGTCTGCTATTTCTGAACAAAGGGGATCCCAGAGAAGCATTTACAACCATTTGTGCCACAATTGCACAAGCTGTTTGTAAATAATTTCAGTGAGAAACCTAAAGTTTGTGAAAAAGTTAACAATTTTTTTTTATTTGATCGCATTTGGCGGTGAAATGGTGGCATGAAATATACCAAAATGGGCCTAGATCAATACTTTGTATTGTCCACTAAAAAAATATATATGCATGGGTTATTCAGGGATGTTTTATTTAGTGCAGGAGTGTCTGTTTTTAAATACAACTAATACAATTTGAAAACCCCCCTTTTAGATGGAATAAGAGAGAGGGTATAATGTGCCTTTGATAATGTTTAATCCTTTCATGTTTATTTGAGAGTTTAGAACCTAATTAGGCCAGGATAATAGAAAGACAGCAATACATAATCCAGCGTATGTCCTTTCCTACAATTTTTTTTCTTCTATTAACATAATTATTACGCAGACTCAAGGCTTTTATGATACTTTTCAAATCGCTAAAAACATGGCATGAGATTGTGTTAGTTGTGTTGGTGCATTTGTAAATATGAGATGAGAAACCAAATTATTGGTGATATATTTTATTATTAGATTAGCTAAGTGCAGCGAGCGCCGTAATGCTAATGGAAAATACAAAATGAAAGCTTTACGCAGCCTGACGTGATAATCGGTCCGCACATAATAATCCTCTCATGTAGAAAATGCCATCATTGAGAGCTGTTTTGTGAATTATTTCTCTTGTGTTACATTATTACTCATTTATTTTTACACTGCATGCTTTTCTCTACATAAAACAGACTCTCGCGCATACGTATACTTTAATAAAACAATTTGCTGTTACAGAAATACATTCTTTCGAACACATACTTAAAGGGACAGTATACACCAATTTTCATATAACTGCATGCAATAGACACTTTTAAGTATAATATGCACAGATACTGATATAAAAAACACAGTATAAAACCATTTAAAAACTTACTTAGAAGCTCCCAATTTAGCTCTGTTAAAAAGGTAGCTAGAACACCTTTAACAGCTGTCCATTTTTTTCCTGGGGCAGTCCTGTTTCTTTCATGTAATTGGCAAGAGTCCATGAGCTAGTGACGTATGAGATATACAATCCTACCAGGAGGGGCAAAGTTTCCCAAACCTCAAAATGCCTATAAATACACCCCTCACCACACCCACAATTCAGTTTTACAAACTTTGCCTCCTATGGAGGTGGTGAAGTAAGTTTGTGCTAAGATTTCTATGTTCTCAGCATTCTGAAGCCAGATTCCTCTCAGAGTACAGCGAATGTCAGAGGGACGTAGAGAGTATTACCTGAATGCAATGATTTTCCTAATGGGGGTCTTTTTCATAGGTTCTCTGTTATCGGAGGTTGAGATTCATCTCATACCTCCCTTTTCAGATTGACGATATACTCTCATATACCATTACCTCTACTGATAACTGTTTCAGTACTGGTTTGGCTATCTGCTATATGTGGATGGATGTCTTTTGGTAAGTATGTTTTTATTTCTTAAGACACCTCAGCTATGGTTTGGCACTTTATGCATTTATATAAAGTTCTAAATATATGTATTGTACTTATGAGTCAGGTTCATGTATTTCCTTTTGCAGATTGTCAGTTTCATATTTGGGAAAGTTAATATTGAGAAATATTTTTCTTACCTGGGGTTTAGTCTTTTTTTCAATTGACTACTTGTTCAAATTGGAGGCTGTCTTAGGCTTGCGGGTGCGCTAAATGCTACACTTTATTGCGTCATTCTTGGCACGTCCGTTGACGCAAGTTCGCCATTTCCGGTGTCTTACTTGACGCAGGGGTTCACACAGGGTTGCGTCGTTAGTGACGCGAGTGTGTCATTACGGACATGGTTGGCGCCAAAAAAAATTTCAGTTACGTTGTGCATCATACTTGGCGCCAAACTTTTTTCATTATTTATTGCCCTATTGCTTTTGCCTCTTGCCTTTTGCTATGTCAGAGGGCTATGCTATTTGCTTTTTTTCCCATTCCTGAAACTGTCATATAAGGAAATTGATCATTTTTTTTATATGTTGTTTTATATTTTGCAAGATGTCTCAATCTGATCCTGCCTCAGAAGTATCTGCTGGAACTTTGCTGCCTGACATTGGTTCTACCAAAGCTAAGTGCATTTGTTGTAAAATTGTGGAGATTATATCTCCTAATGTAATTTATATTAGTTGTCATGATAAACTTTTACATGCAGATAGAGTGTCCATCTGTAATAGTACATTGCCAGTTGCAGTTCCTTCAACTTCTAATGTACATGATATACCTATGAATTTTAAAGAATTTGTTACTGATTCTATTCAGAAGGCTTTGTCTGCATTTCCACCTTCTAATAAGCGTAAGAGGTCTTTTAAAACTTCTGATAAAGTTGATGAAATTTCAAATGACCGACAGCATAATGAATTTTCCACCTCTGATGAGGATCTATCTGATTCAGAAGATCCTTCCTCAGACAT